>NW_012026841.1:879295-964634 GCF_000956235.1 Wasmannia auropunctata | reverse complement strand
AGTAGGAAGGAGGGGGGGGGGGCAGAAGCGGGGTACGAGCCAAAATTTCGCCACGGCTTGCTACGTTCGACTCAATTCGCGGCTCGACCGAGAGACGGCCTCTATTCTTAGTTGCGAAATTATTGCCTAAAATAACTAAAGTTACAGACAGATATTTCGACGTAAAACGCGTATTTTTGGATCATTGTAAAATAAAAAATACATATAGAATACTATTATAATAAAAATGTGTATGTATAGAATATTATTGATTGGACAGAATTATTATAATTGATTTATTCTAACGATTTTGAGCAAGACTATATACACGGAAGGAATAATTGTGCTAAAGGATCTAAAAATATAGCTAGATATAGAACTGAAAAAAATAATGTTGAACCACATTATTATATTGGACACTGAAGCTGACTGCTTTTAGAATGTCAACATTTTTGACAGCATGTTTAAGCATACTATATAATTATTTTTATGATTCAACGTAATAATTTTCTTAATTTTTACTTCAGCAAAATCGTTTTTTTTTCGCGTACAAGTATTAAGAAATTTCGACGATTTACATACAATTATGTAATACCATTATTATTCAAGATATTTTCGTTCAATTCTCTTTTTGTCTTCTCTCTTGTTGGTGGCCGATAACATAAATTATGATTTTGATAGCTGCCCTCGAAAACTCATCGTGATGTATCATATCGCGGAAAAATGAAGATGTCCCCTTTTTTTGGCACTCGTGTCAATACGCGCGATATCGGGGGCGTCAAAAAGCCTGCACGAGGAAAAGCCAGTCAGGAATGTCGAGGAGATAAGAGCGTTGAAAGAGGAAAGGCATATAGCTCGGGAGAGAATTCGAAAACGCGCGATCGGCGACACGGTCGCCCTTTTTTTCAATCTCCGTTTCCTCCCTTCCCATTTCCTGGCCATTCGCGCCAGAAATCGCACCGATTCCCGAGACCGAGCGTACGCTTGTTTTCACTAGACTTTTTTTTTTTAAATTTTGCCACCAGCTTTTTATTTTCTTTTCCGCGTCCGCCTTGTATCTCTCCCATCTTTATTACGGTTAGCTAATTTTAATTTGTTGTCATTTCTATGCACATAGATTTATAAACGCGATGGCTGGACAGAAAGGGATCTAATGGAGACTGATGGAGAGATAATGGAAATATTTCGCAAAGAGTCTTCAGATACAAGACTTGTTAAATTTGAGAAGATTACCTTTGGATGGCGGATAAGGTTATACAGTGTACAGTTGGCGCGTAATATCAATTTCTGTTTCAGTGCTCGTAAGACGCGTTCAATTCAAACGTAATCGAAGTACAGGATCTTCGTTAGCGATGAAATTAATCCCACTCTTAGCTCGCGGGCCATACGTAACGAAGCGAAAAGGGGGGAGGGGGGAGGGAGGGAAGAAAAAGGAGAAGAAAAGAAAAAAAAATGAGACTGGGGATGAAAAGGTTTTACCCTGGATTACAAATGTAATCCACGCTACTGCTGCAAGGTTTACAAATGTAATCCACGCGACTGCCGCGGGATTAACGAGAGAGCTCGCTCAAGACTTGCACACGACCCCTTCGGAGCTTATTCCTTTGCCATTGTTCTTAACGGCGACAGAAACTCGCGAAGTAAAGGACGCCGAGACGACGCTTCCCACTTGTAACACATGGTCTATTAAGACTAATAATAGTCACCCGTAAGCGCGCACGGAGCTCGTATTAGTCGCGCGCCCTCTCTCTCTCTCCGTTCCACAGTTAGCCCGCGTCTTTGCTCATCCCGATTCCATCTAAAAAAGACCACGGTGAAAAATAAGAAGCAGAAACACTGGCGCCTTTACCACCGTCGTTCTCTCTGACAAAGGAAGACGTACTGTCTAGATGAAACGTACGTTACGAAGATAAATTGAATTACATTTTATGATAAATACGTGCTACATGTCGGGAAATTACTGTTTTATGCGACATTGTTTTTGTCCTTAATTTTCGCCGTTATATACGATATAAACACGTGACGAACTTGTATACTATACGTGAAATGTGCGCAGATTCGATGAAGATGCATGGAAATTATGATACAGATATAATTCGAGTCTGCCGATCGATATGAATTTTTTTTTCAGACCGCTGTCTTTCATCACAAAAGAGATGTAGCTGTCGATTCATTGCAGCAGCGATCCGATTTTACCCCAGCACGGACAAGACCAATTAATTAGCCGACACTTCATAAATAAGGGATATTATACGCGCTCTGCGCGCACGAATGCCGATAATATGTTAATAACGTGTAACAAATAACGCCGCACGCGTGACGGCGTTCCGGCGTGCGGCGGCCGTAATTAAAAACGCGCGAATTCGGCCGAAACGCCGAGCGACCGGTCGGCCCGGTAATTAACGTGTCGCGTTTTCGAACAATGAGGAATTAAATTGTTATAAAGCGCGCGCGAGACGTGGTGACGATTGTCGTCGGACAAAAAAATAAATAAAAAGGAAGAAACCGTCGCGACCGTCACAGCCGTCGTATTTAGACACACGTAAGGGCTCGGCTAACGAGATCGCCTTAAATACGGGCTGCGGTTAGGCGCAAAAAGAAAAGCCTCTGTCACACAGAAAATCTAAAACGAGCCACCGCCGCTCGACGATGCGACGATCGTATTGTTGCTAACGGCCGAGAAATACCGGAGAATATAGCCGTCGTGAACGCGGCTCATGTTATGGCCCAGCACGTTAACGCAAATATATTACTCACATGTAAAACACAGAACAAAACTAGCGCAATTACCTGTGATATAAAAAGAAATACGTGTATATATAGATACACTTATGCTTGCAAAAAGATAGAAGGCTTACGTATAGTTTTTGAAAAAATAAATCAAAGCTTATTTCTTCTACAGATTTCTGTTTGTTCATTTGAACTCTTTTATATATTTTATTTATTTTTTAATAGACATGCCATTTGAAAAAAAAACGGCTCACATATCAACAATTTATGAAATTGAAAATTAAATATTCGCTAATTGAATGAAAAAAGTCAATATAACCCAAAGTGTATATAACATTTTAAAGGTACCCATTAGTGGCTAAGTAGATTTGCACTCGTTCACATCACATATTTCGTTTATAAAAAAAATATAGTTGTTAACAGATGTAAATAAATTTATATTTAACTTCAATGATTTATATTTTTAAACTTGCAATATACACTTGTGCGTTTACGCATTTGTATATATTCAATATCGAGATGGCAAATTACTTTATAAAATAATTTGCAAAATTCGATATTTTCCTATTTTCTCGGAAAAACTCCCCGCGTTATGTATGTGACAACGGACGGGACGGATAGATAGATAGATAGGGCGGGCTGCACTCTATTCGTCGCACGGCGCCCGTAATGTCAGGTTAATCCGAGTGCATACGCTATAACGCACGTGTTCGATAGTGAAACATCGGGCCGCGTGCTTTCGGGACGACGACGGAAACTGGAGCTGAGAGGCAGAAAAGCACGAAGAAGGGAAGGGGGAGAGATACAGAAAGAGAACGAGCGAGCGCACGTCTGAGAATCTAAAACCGGCTACGCGCGCGCGACGTCTCGTCATTGTTACTGGATGCCAAAATTACCGAGTGTCCAGGAAAACACGCGGAGACAACCGCTGAACCGGGGAGCTGAGGGACTAAAAAGAGCGGAGAACGCGACGCGCCGGCGATCCGTAAATTTAGCGCCGGCATATATAGGACGCGTATTTCGCGGCTGAGAAAACAGATCTAATCGTGAGTCCGCACGCGCGTTCGAATATCCGTGACACTATTTTTCAAAAAACAACGGTCGGAGCCAAGCAAAAAAATGCTCGACTTCTTCCGTATGTCATAGCTGTTCAGCTGTTCTAAGATATACAATTACTGTACGTAAAAATAAATTGCATTTATAAAAAAAAACTACAAATTTATGAACTTCACTAGCGAGCGATACTTGTCGAATGCTTTCAAGCGTCCGTAGAAATAATTATCTCGCTCGTCTTTTAATTTTTAAACAGGTATGATATTTATTATATAATTCAGTCTTTTTATTTAATATTTTGTTTAATGTGAGATACGTAATTTAATCGACTCACAACAAATTAACATTGTAATTTCATGTTCAATGAATACGATAAATAATAAATGGCAAGCACATTTATCAAAGAAAAATTTATAGGCATCGTTCTTTTTTAATAAAAAAAATAAGACAATGAATCATACTATTGAGAGAATTCGAGGTTCAATTTTAAATTACATAAAGTATCTCTGAGGTGTCGCGGTATGCCATTCACCTTTATGCCGTTGCATTTGTATCTTCGATCGAGTTCCCGTCTTCCCTACGGATGATGAACGACAGCCGATCTTTCGCCGGAAGAATCTTGAGGCGTGGGAGGAAGGTAGAGGTTAAAAAAAAGAGTCTTCCTTATTTCGTCGCGCTTAGTTTGCCCCTTCTTCCCCGCGCGGTTTCCCTCCCCGCGCGGTTTCCCTCCCCGCGTTGTTTTCCTCCCCTCCGCATCCCCCCCCCCCAATTGCCGTTTATTGGCCAAGAAATTACTTTCTCCCCAGCCGTTGACCTTCGTGGAAGCTACTTGCGAAAGGAAACAGCCAACTAACTAACCGCCGATCGATAGATCCAGATAATCGTTTTAATGCTTTATCCCGGCTAATAGACCGATAACGTTGTAATGGAACGATAATCGCGAAATGAAAAGGTTTGCTTTCATTATTGCGGATCCATAGACGGAAGTTTCCAATAGAGGCTATAACGTCGTTGAATACTTCTATATTGTTATATCAATAACTCGATATAAAGAGGAACTCTAATCGAACAAAGATGATTCGATTTAAAATGTAGAGCTAAAAATAAAAGTTTCAACGAAATACCTAGAAAGAATGATTTTGCTAGGTCTAAAAATTTTGCTGGATATACATCTGAAAATAAGTCTTGTTGGACCATCAAAATTTTGTTGGAAAGTCAAATTGACTGTTAGAATGTTAAAAAATTTTACAGCAATGTTTGTCATTTTTGAGTTTCCAGCAAAATTATTTTGATGATCTAACAAAATTATTTTCAGATCCACATTTTTTAACCTTCCGCAAAATCGTACTTTCCATGATAGAAGATCATGAAAGGATCTGTGCATTTCTGGAAATGCACGCGATTTTAGTAAAGTGCAAACATAACAAATAATATACACCTATAGGTAATACACACATGCACACATAATAAAATAATAAAAATAAATTATATTGATTTTACCAGCCAAAGTCAAAGTTTTCATACTTAGGATGCAGAGAGAACAGCTGAATTTAACAATCTCAGATCTAATGATTTAATAACGAAATAGTAATTAAAACTATTAAGTTTTACGATAAGATATTGCAACTTTTCTGGATAAATTGACGAGCGATAGAGCCGAGGGAGCAAATCAAATTTCTGAAGCGTTACGTTTCGGTTTGTTTTGCTAATGAAATGAGCTTTCCCCTCAATTGCCGATATTATATAACATCAGCTACGTCATCCGCGGCCCGCATTCTCCGCAATATGTCATTCGCAGGCATATTAATGAGATAGGATTTATTCAAATCCTCGTCAGAAACATAAGCCCTAATCGAATCAATGACAATCCCATTAGACGGAAAGATGACAAGCCTTATCGATAGGATTTTTACGAGATCTCGAGAGCTTAAAATTTCGCGGTGGAAAAAATATAATCGTATCATAATCTTCACTTGCAGAAAACTGCAAAAGTTAACGAGATATAAACTACGTAATTCTATCTCCATTATTTTCCAACAGACAATTGTACTTTTCCTCTTTTTATTGCCAATTAATCGTAATTCATAATTCGTAAGTTATTTTTGTCTTCTTCAAACTTCGCATCCCCGTTATTCGTAGCACGATATACATGTAAATTACGATATGCGGCGCCATTTATTCAACAGTTCCGTCGTCAATCTTGTCGGGGAAACTTGGAGTAATCTCATACAGCACGTGCAGTCACACCGAGAGAGTATTAACCCTCCCGAGTCCATATAAATCTACAGAATTATTTAACAACTTGCATCTCTGATAGAAAAATGGAGAGAGAGGGGGGGGGGAGGAGAATAATGCATTGCAGAATCAAATGCTATTATCTCCTTATCTATTATTAATACGGTTCAATCCATTTCTGATACGACCAAATAATTCATTTACTTTAATAAACATGCGGTCAAGCTTCGCCGTGATTTCTCAATATAACACGGCAAAAATATACAGAGCTTGTTGTTCTTAATAACAGTAATATAAAATACACACATTTAACAGTTAAAAATAATATAATATTAATCTATCGCATTAACCTTCTGCTAGCGCCACACTTGATCGTCGGATGATTTTATCACAAAGTGTTGATAATATAAGAGTTGGAGAGAACGGGGGATCTCGCGCGTGGTGCAGGAGGCGAGATCTTAAATACAGTTTCGCGCGTCATTTCCCGATGACGCGGCCCGGAACAATGCCGGTCAGAATTATTCGATTAAACATGGGAGGCGGGGCTAGATCGTATCGATGAACGATCGCCCGGAGTAATGCCAGCCGCTGGACACGGGGCCTCGGATCGACCTAATAAACCGGAAACCTAATGCGGTTCAACCTAATAAACCGGAATTACCGGTATTAGGTGTCGGATCGACCGGTGTATCGCGCGCCCGGCTTCTCGGCAATAATGCGAATTTGAATTGATCCGGGGCGGTGTGTTGCAGCGTAGCGTTGCCACGCCGGGCCGTGCACCCGCCCCGCGGAACTGCAGAATGCAACGCCGAGGGAAGATCGATGCGAATTCATTGCATTACGAAGCGCCACGTCGTTTCCGCCGCAGGGACTGCGCGCGAACACAGATATTACACGGCTTAAAACAATTAGCAAAGCGCTTCTCCAAACGGCAAGTATCGGGGTGTGCGTTTCGAGAGAATTTACCTCTTAGTATCCGATTATTCAGTGGATACATTTACGTAAATACGATATTTTATTCTTAATTGCCGGTATTTACAATTAGTCAGTCCCACGGAATCTCTGAGTAATCGACTAATTGACGGCCGTTCTTATAAAATTCAATACGCGTACAATTATGCGGAACGTTCGCTATTAAAACTCATATTAACAAGTTCCATTTTTGTAATGGTAATTGATCGCCCTTTAATTAATCGTTAATAATCAATTGTGCTCTCAATTGTCGCAGCGAAAAACCTCGTACTAATAATTTCTCGGCAGTCTACATTTACGGAAACAATTAATAAAATGTGATTTCCAAAGATTTTTATAATCCTGGAGAAATAAAAAATTTTCTAGTGTTAAAAATAATCCGCAAAGAGTTCTAGGATAGATTTTTGTACGTTACAAAATAATGAACTCGTTTTTCATCTTGTCAGAATTAATCGATCGAAGGAAAATTCGGATGGGGTTCGTCCTTCAATTTTCCATTGTCGACGGAAAAATATTCCAAACTTACGTTCTTGCGATTCTCGGCCGATTTTATTAGCCCGAAAGCGAAACTATTTTCGGCGAAAAAAAAACGAATCAGTGTGCGGCGGAGGACATTTCCGCGCGATCGGAGTGGCGATTTTCCTCGCGCCTCGCGCGACGGACGCAAAATACACCGAAGCGACGCGAGGTGATGCGACACGACGCGACGCGGCGCGGCGCGTGCGACCCGATGGCGAAATAATCGAGAACCGCCTGTCGCATCGCTGGACAAAAGAGATATTTCACCGTCCGACAAATTCCCTCGCTAAATGGGCGCGCGTTCAAAAAAAAAAAAAAAAAAAATAGCGGGACTGTGGTGGCGTCGGCGCGACGGCGGCGGCGGCGGCGGCGGCGCGGGGAACAAGGAGCGACGAAAATAAAAAGCAGCGGGCCGACCCGGGTGTGCGAAAGCGTGCGCGCATGGCTGGGCAAATTAAAAACTCGTCCCGGCGCGTCCGAGCCGCGCGATAAATACAATAATAATTAGCGGAGCCTGCGAGACGGGTCCGCTGCCATTAATGAAGGGTAATTATCGGGGATTTTTAAATACGAGACTGCGCCGAACCGTAACTCCTCCGCATTCGAAAGCGTCGCGCGCTGCCCCTGCACCCTCGCGCAATTAACGTGCACCCCCGTGCGTAGAACGGAACTTTACGCGCGCGATCTTTCCTTGTTTATTTATCATTTACTTATCGGGCGGAAACGCCGATACGTAGATACGGAAAATACACAGTAATTAACGTGGATGGTATATTAATCCGTGTAAAGCTTTTTAGATACATTCCTCTCTACGTGCTTTTGCTAATAAATATTATGGTAAAGTTGACCGATAAAACAGCTTGCCATTACACGTAGTATATTAGAATCTCCTGTCAGTTATAATATCGTTGAAGTAACATCGTATCGATTGACTATATTGTTGAAAAAGAATTTCACGCGGCATCCATTTGCTAAACGGCGAACGGCAAAACCCCAGCCCTTTTTTTCTCTTTCCACGGAAAGAACTCGTAAACCGGACAGATGGCCCGATTTGTCTTGTATTTTTGGGTCGAACGACCCTTCGCCGTGATATCTTTTTTTAATGGAGAGAAAAAGGGAGGAGGCAAATGATCGTTGGCACGACTCCAAAGAGAAACAAGTCGACCGAGAATTATTTCATTTAATTTTGCGCGCATTACTGATCGCAATAATTTTCCTTCCACGGAACCGTACAGAAATTGGACCCTCTACCGTGGCACTCTGTATAACTCTGCTCCTAAAGATCTCCAATTTGAAATTATCTAAATGCTAGATCTTCTCTTTGTGACACGAATTCCTTTTATTCTTATAATTTTTTTTAATCCTCGATAATTTTCCCTTTTATACATAGAGCTTTTTCATATAGGATTTTTTAATTCCCAATCTCATTAATTTTGAAATTTTTATTTAACAATAAGAACATTCATTGCGTGTGTTTAATGTGCATTTTATTCGACAATTTCACAACTTCACGTCCCTAAAATGAATTTTTAATATATTTCGAGCATAATATACCAGAATTTTAGGATCGGCGAGTCGATCGATCAACCATTTCAGAAAGGAATTTTATTCTAAAACTTGTATTTTCCATCAATCATCCCTGCGTTTTGTTCCCTCGGACAGCAAAAACATTGTGCCACTGTTTAAAATCGTCGTTGTTTGTTCCTCGGAAATTTCGGAAGCGCGCCGGACAAAGCTCGCGAGTTCACGATTTCCCGAAACAAAACGTGTGCACGTGGGAGGCCGAGAGCAAAGGGAAGAATTATTAGCGCCGGCGCATGCACGGCGAGCGAAAAAGGAATAAACACGTGCAATAAAGGCGGCCGAGTCGCGTAATACGAAGCAATAATCTACGAATTTTGTATTGCACGGCGTAAAACAAGTGGGACGGTATTTATCGCGATACGTAATCTCGTCGAAGCCGGTATATAACTGGTCCTTTTATTGCCGTATGAAAAAAAAACAAGAATAATAATTCCCCACGTCTCACCGAATGGCACAATAACGCGCTTTTTACGGCTGTTCGTTTCGAGCCGGTGTAGCGCACGTAATAATCGGATGTAATAATGTTTTGAGTTTCCCGATGCATTATACACATCTCTTTCCGAATGTTATCGTCTCGAACATAAATCACACGAGGTATTTAATCGCCGTGCAATACTTTAACTCGGCATTATGCAGCATCCATAATTAGAGACTTAAGATTTAAGAAAATTGACCAACCATCGTTGATTATCCATCTTACATGAAAAGAATATCTAATCAATTGTGATTGATTTTCTTAAATCTTAAATCTTAAGTCTTATTGTAGACGCCGCTTTATATTTATATAATATTCTAAAAATTTTATATTATTCCGACTTAAGCTCTTATTGTTAGATTAGACGGGCTTTAATAAACTCCACCTCAATATAACATGTGCTACATATTTTCATTTTAATAATATCTTTTAATAATAACGTCTTCCTTTATATCACGCAAAAAAAAAATGTACGATAATACATCCAATGGCAAAATTCTCGACATTTGTTATTCAACTTAGAAGCTCTCAAGACAGCTCGCTGTTAGCGTATATTCGCATAGTTCTCGGCAAGTACGGTTTCGAGAGAGAAAAGAGAGAGAGAGAGAGAGAGAGAGAGAGAGAGAGAGAGAACGGAACGCGCTCCGGAAGTAAAAAAGTTTTCAACGGGCAAGTACGGTGAGTAGATCGTATATACGCCTGGCGAGGAAACCGCGCTCTTCGAGAGACGAGGAGAGGAAGGGAAGGGATCACCGGGCGGCACCACCGATTCTCGGATTCCAGCGCGAATGCGAACGCCCGCCGGAAAGTAAGCTAACCATCATCTCGGCGGGATGGTTTCGCGCGATTGCGTGGTTACGCGCGTTCGTATAATACACGCGCGCGCGCGACCACCAAGCGCGACGTGCTCGCGTGTATGTATGTACACGCGATAGTTTGTCACAGTCGAGCGCTCGCTAAGTATGCGAGACCATTTGTCACCGATCTTCTATTCTGGCACCAGGCGTCATTCTACCGCTCTCAACCGTTCTACCGCCGCAAACAGAATTAAATGTTTCTCGTGCGCGCATCCCCGCCCCCGCCCCCTCCTCCTCCTCCTATCTGTCCCCATTCTTTATCTTACACGCCCGTCGGTTTCCTCGACTGAACTGGGGGAAAACACGAAAATTTTGGTACCCCGGGATCAAGGCAGCTGTTACAAGCAGCGACACGGCGGATGTAAGTGAATGATGACGGGTCCGCGCCCACGTTAAATTTTACCTGAAATATGTATGTTGTAAGCCCCTTGACTTGTCACTTTTATTAGTTTTATTATATCCCGTCTTTCTCTGCGAATATCCGTAATTCTCGTGTAACATGCCCATCTCCAGTGTAGCTTAATACGTTAAGCTGTACTAATTGAAATAGGACAGGTTTTGAAAATTTGAATTATCGTGAAATTAAGCTATGTCAATTATCTGAAACAAAATTGTTTTCCAAGATATTTTATAAATTATATAGAAATTTAAAATATATAATTCAACACTGTAGTGCGAGTCGAGATTGTTTTCAGTAGAAAAATTATTTCAGCTTCTACTAAAAAATTTGCAAATTTGATAGATTTTTGTTACAATCTGCAATTTGTAATTATAAATTTACATAGTAATAATCTGTAACTTGTAATTACATGTCTAAATATCAATAATGCGTGATTTCTAATTAACGATTGGTATATTAATAATTTGTAATTATTCAGTGATTAATATTACGTTTCTATTAGAAGCGCGTAATGCAACTATCATTTTAACATGAGTAGCGCAAACTATATTGACGCAAAGCATAATGCGAACATTAACTTAATTAGATTTGTTATCATTATATCATGTGTATTTCCCTAATATATGGTAATATTTAATTATCATTTCTTATTATTATACTTACAATGAGTTACAATTTTTTATTATTACATGTTATTACGAGTATTATATTTTCCTAATTTTACTATATAATTATAATAAATCTCAATGTAAATAAATTGTTGATAAATTTGTACTTGTACTTATCATAAATATATTATATTTAACAAGAAATTGCATATCCTTCATTCGATAGTGAACCTGGGATGAGACTCTATCCTAGAATAATAGTACTTTTTAACTTGGACAGTTGGCGTCGGTGATCGGAAAATGCGGTATCGTATCCCTCCGCAATTTTTGATGGGGTAAGTTTCTATCGAGGATAAATAAAGAAGCGCTTGTCAAGAAGACAGGCGTTTATCTTTCAGGAAGATCGGAGAAAATCGCATGTATAGGCGAAGCAAACAGCGTCCGCGAGAATAAAAAATGTATCAGCTGAGAGGAACGAGAAGAGTAAGCGAGTAGCAGCAGGGGAAGGGGGAGGATACGTATACGGGAGAAAGAGATATATCTCTCTTGTCTTTCCTATTCTGAAATTTCGCAACATCCATCGTCTTATCGTCTCCGCGGTTACGTGAACTCCTCGCGTTCTGGGACTTCGCTTCGCCGAGGAATTTTATCTGACAACTACTTTGGCGAATGGCAAAAGAGAGGGAAAGTCGGGTGCGCGGAAAACTGGCAGATAGGGAAAGAAATAGTTGCAAAGAGAGGAGAAGAGGTGGAGCAGAAGCGGGAGGTGGAGGAGGAGGAGGAAGTGGTGGAAAAGGAGAAGCGAAAGAAGTAGTCAGGAAAAAGAAAGGCGGACGGTGAAGTTCGAAATGTGACGCGGAACGTGCGACAAGCCCGCGTTCAGTCGTATACTCGGGTGTACGACGGCCCTCAACCCTCTCCACTCTCTCCGCCCGCGTTTCTCCCCTCTTCCTCACTCCTTTCTCCCTTCGCCCTTTGTTGCGCTCGAGATGCAAGAGCCGCCCTAGCGAGCGCGATCTCGTTAACGGGATATGCGCCGTGCGCGCCGTTCGTCGCGTCGTGCAACGTCCCGCCTTCTGGTTCCCAGCACCGAGATCAAAGCGAGTCGCGGGCCTGTCGCGACGAACAAACGGAGCTTTTCGAGGATGCCGGCCGTGGTATTCGCTTAATTGTATACTTGTACTTCTCTCTCTCTCTCTCTCTCTTCGTATGAGGGGGCCCGCGCGCTCACTCGCGTCGCCCGCGGCGCAAACCGCTTTATCGTCGTAGACTGTATTCGTCGCCGCGACCAAAATTATCATATCGTCGCCGACGGTAATTCGCGAGCGATTCGCGCACGCGACGATTATCAACCACCTCTCGTCGCGCGATTACAAATCGTTTCGCTTTCCATCCTTAAATCTGAAGCCAACACGCTTCCTGTTACTTAGAAGGAACTTCTTCATCTTCTGACGTTAGAAAGTATAGATGTACGAACGAGAATTCTCTTTCCCGTTTTCTTGAGAAACGTTAGGTATAACGCTCATGAAAAGATTTACAAAATCATATGTAGTCGCCAAGATAAAACGCGTAAAAATATTTGCATTTCGACTGAACGAGGTATAAAAAAAAAAATCTGTCCCTGTACAGGTTGCATACGTTTAACGCTAAACGTAAAACCAAGAGCGTAAATCTTTCAGGAGACAGACAGACATTTATAAATATTGTATGAAAGCATGAAAATAGAAAAAATGGAAATCCTAAAGTTTTGTGGTGACGCTTGAAATCGCGAACTCTTGTCCCGAGAATATACCCACTTTGTAATAGAGAACTGAAGCAAAATTGAGAAAAATAAATTTAAAGACTCCAAATATAAATATATAAATTCGTTCCCAAGTATAATACCAATTATAAGGTGTTTAAAAATAAACATTATAACTTCCTACCTTTACATTTTTACGGAAAAAACGCTCGGAATTTACGTGACTTTCATACACCCAACGACGTCGAGTATCCATTTCATCGATAGTTATATGTACGTTGTAAAATCTTCCGGCAAACGGCCTTTACGATACTCGAAAGTAATCACGGCGGAACGAGCGGCGTGTTTCGCTTAAATTTGCTAATATTAAGATAAGGCAGCGGCGTCAGACGACGCGGGGGAAAAAAGGGGCAGGCGACAAATAGCGAGAGGGGAAACGTATATAAAAAGATAGGAGGCGCCGCGCGCGAAAGCACGAGCGAGATAACTAGGACAATGTGTTTATACGCTGTAAATTCGTCACTCGAGATCGTCTACGTCGCCGTCGTCGCCGTCGCCGTCGCCGTCGCTGTCGTCGTCGTCGTCGTTGTCGTCGTCACCCTCGCTAAGCTAAACGGAAACACGCTCCAACGTACGCGCCGTACGAGTATCTACGAGCGTTTCGTCGAGCGTTTCGGCTCGTTGCGTCGTCGGTCATGGGATCACGCGAGGCCCCCGTTAAAATTCGATCAGATAGTCTTGTTTGCGTCACGATTAGGCCGACCAAATTCCATCTTCGACCGCGGCGTTTTCTCTCCCCCTATAGCGCGACAATCACGAATTTACCGCCAGATGTCAACGTCGATGCGAGGGCGCATAAATTTCCAGTTAATCAACATCGTTCGACAAGAGCGAGCAAGAGCGAGCCCTCTGGCTCTTGCGAGAATGACCGCGTTAGGATTCTAAACCCGAATACGAAACCGGATCACATGTAAATCGGATAACTTTACTTGGAAATGACGCGTTTGTATTCGTGAATGTGAGAACAAAAACATGTGCGTATCCCCGGTTTATTCATCACCTCCGCGAGACGTGTCAACGACCGAAACGATGATGACCGACGAGGCTAACGATGAAATTTCGAAGACTCCAAAATCTGTTTGTCCGTCCACCGATTTATCCGCGCGATCAACATTTCGTTCTATTTCTTCAATATTGAGATGAATTGAATCTCGAGAGCGAAGTCAATCTCGAGAAGTGCATGACCCATGGTTTTATTTTTTTTCTTTCTTGAGATTCAATATTTCTTTTAACGCAATCGAAAAGAGTGACTTCTACACTTAACATCGCAAAAATTATTAACAGACAAATATTTTCGGAGCTATTTGAGATGTCAAACAGCGATTGCAGATATACATTTCCATGTTTTCATACAACAATCTAAAAGCAAACACTGGAGGCGAAGTTTACTTAAATTTATAGTCAAGCAAATATGAAAAAAATAAACATATGCGAGTTGCGTTTACGATTTAAAGTTGGCAGTCGGAGATTCGTAAAATTTCCTCGGGCGATCGTGCCGACAATGCGAATAATTTTCCAACGTCCACCTGACAATGATTTTAATACGACGGCATAATAATCTTTGTTAAAATTTACAAAATCTGTGACGCAATTTTCGAGAGATGCACGTAATAATTCAGAATTTTCTGTGCACTTCAGGTACTAATTCCACTGATATATATTTCGAACGCAAATTCTCAATATAGTTCTGCGCGTTACAATTTTTTTTTCTGTTTTAATATTGCAACGCGTAATACATTATTTCCCTTTAAACGATTACTTATGAATAAAAGCTGCGATTAAAGGAACGCGAGGAATTTTAGTACTGCGGAATACTATGAGTGGCGGAACGTTCGAATTAACGATAAGTAATGAGCGACTACGCCTCGAGAGAGTATTTATCACCCGGGGGAGCGCGTGCGTCTCTTGAAACAAAAAAAAGGTTGAGAGACCACTGATCCGGCGTCGCATCGATCGAACGCATTCTCCGGAGTGCGACGAAGGATTTACCGTCATTGGCGAGTCGCGGGGATCGTAGGACAATTTGTCCAGCGCTCGCTCGTACATTCTAGCGCGCCGAGTTTCTCTCCGGACGCAGCGGACCTTCGCGCGCATAATAGTTTTCCAGGAACGTATACACCGGAAGTTCGTCGTCCGTGAGAGACTCTACTTCAAGTTTCTCTCCTCTTCTCTCTCTCTCTCTCTCTCTTTCTCTTTCTCTCTGTTTCTACGTTCCCCTAACAACTATTTGCTTTCCAGGTGACCTTAATCTAGGAAATGGTCACTAAGAGGCATTCTCTCTACAAATGCAGCCAGAGAAGAGACATGGTTGAAACGAAGGCGAGAAACACACAGAGAAAGAGAGAAAGAGAGAGAGAGAGAGAGAGAGAGAGAAAGAGAGAGAGAGAGAAAGAGAGAGGAAGGGAAGATGAGAGAAATGGATGATACCAGCTGGGGATGAAAGGTGTGGAAATATTTTGCTTATATCGTTGTCCCGAGTGGTGCTGCACATATACGCGTGCATATCCTTTTGTCAACATACGCCGAGGCTGAGTAACCGCGATTCTCGAAATAAGTCCACGTACGCGGCAAAGTTACAAGTGGCTAAAAGATCGGAAATGCAATATGCTCCCTCTCTCTGCTGTAAAACGTACGCCGCGCCAAAATATTCGCTGCAGGTGGTTTACCTTACGTCGCGCACTGTGATTTCATCGGGGTGCTCGCATGTTTTCGAAGAAGAAAAAAATATAAAAAACCGATCCGCATGTAGATAACGCGCATACAATACTCTGAAATCTGAATTTATTATAGAAAAAGAGATACCTTTCCTCTAAATAGATAACCTCATTTAATACATATAACTTGCATCTATTCTGAATATTTCAGTTGAAAAACCGAAATCTGTGATATCGAAATCGCGTTAAATTCGTATCCGTCATTAAAATATTTATTTCTGCACCAAAGACGCGTCTCGCCCGCTTTCTCCGATTGAAGAAGAGATAAAAGAGGGAGATGCGTGAAATAAACGAAGGAATAACGCGCGATAACGTATTTTCACGCTTGTCGGCAAATGTGCAAATAGCGTGAAATTGACAGTCGGATGCTCCGCGGGGACGGAAATATGCGCTATCTCAAAACTCGAGGATACAACGGTGCACGTCTAGCGACGAGTTTCACAGAAGGGGGGAGGGGGAGGAGGAGAAGGGAGGGAGAGAGAGAGAGAGAGAGAAAGAGTAAAACCGCGCGACTATTCTCGTGGAAATTCGTTGTGGCCGCGAAAAGGCGGAATTCGTAACGACCATCGTCGCCGTCGCTGTCGCCGCCGCCAGCCACCGTCGCCGTCGTCGTCGTCGTCGTCGTCGTCGTTTCGTCGTCTTCGTCGGTATCATCGTCATTGTCTTCCCCGCCGGCACAAAACGTCGTTCAAGACCGAAGGTTTCTTACCTCCTTGCCGGGAGCTGAAGGCGCCGGTGCTTCCTGCGATGATTAGAAGCAGCAGCGGGCTTAATAAGACTCTCGAGGAAAGCGGCATCTTTCCTATGCTCCTCTACCGGCGCTTGCGCGACACGGGCTCCCCTTAGCCGACTTCCCTCATCACAGCCTCCCTGTAAGAATAAAAGATAAGGAGTGAGAAGACGGGCGGTTTCGTCAACGACGGAATGAGTCTCGCGAAGGGCGCGCCGCGCGTCCCCGTCAGACAGAATGACGGGCGGGGGAGGCCATCGAGCCGCGCGCGCGGCAGACGCGCATTTACCCGGGGTGATTTCGAGGACATTTCTGACACTCGTTATACGTCGTGATAAATATATCTCGGAACTGAAACGACCGGTGTCATTAGCGTGGTATATAGCTTAAAGTGGTAAAAAAGGTGTTCCCCTATATATAAACCGAATGCGCGCGTGCAGCAGGCCTTTTTAGTCGCGCGCGGCGTGATAATGGTTAATCGATAAAACATCTGAGATATCAGACGCGCGGACGGATCCGCCGCCAACCCACTTTTTTCCCCGGCGAACGTCTCTGCATGTGCGAAGTCACATTTCTGAATAGACATCACAGCTGTATAGAGAATTCTTGCGTTCAGCCGCGAAGCGGAACGAATTCGCCTCTCCCGCGCTCTCGCGCGGAAATGGCCAGCGGCCCGTGTTTGGCGTTGAATGGTGTACGAGAACACCGGGGTTATCTTTCGCCGCCGTGTTTCCCTCGGTTTACTTATTTTTCGCCCATTCTTACGTGCGGCCGCAAACAGCGGGAGAGAATACGAGAACGGAATAGACTTGGGGAACAACGGGACGAGAGAGAGAGAAAGAGAGAGAAAGAGAGAGACGTCGGGGGACCAGGGGACGCGGACGGCCCCCGGGGCGCGTTGGGTTTCCATTATGCTAAACCGCAAATGGAGTCCTGCGATCGAGTGTCTCTCTCTCCGCGGCCGCCGCCCCCGGAGGCGCACAATGGCGCACTGGTATAAGGCTCCTAAGGTGTAATGTTACGTAGAAATTAAATTCGCCCGCGTATTCTCCCGTGGTGCACGCGCTGCCCTATTCCGCCGCCGCCGCCGCCGCCGCCGCCAGCCGCAGCCGCCACCGCTCTACGCCGCCGTATCTCTTCTCTCCGCCCGCTCTGACACGCTGGTATCCCCGTCACCGCGAATTCGTCACCGTCGTCTCGCGCAGCGCGTCGCGACGCGAAAGTACCAGCCAGCGCGACACTCGAGCTTTTTACGTGGCGACGCATTTGCGGCAATGACTTTTGCGGTTCTCCGCGAAAAACAGCTATCATCTCGCATACGGCACGACACGGTGGAATCGCCGGGGGATATTAATGGATATGGTGTGCTCGATTTATGCAAAAGTTGGGACATTTTCGGCGTGTACCTTTATACGTATACGTGAATTTTTGAATTTTTCGACAAATTTCTTATTGATTTTATTGTTGAAAATTTAAGTACAGCCTGCATTTAACATCAAAGATTAGAATTTAGCGTAATATCGAAAAATTTAATTAAAAATTAATATTAAATGGAGATTTAATCTTAATTAAGCTTGATACGTATATAATATCGTATGTAATATTTTTCTGTATATATACCTTTCTGGAGATTTTCTACGTAGGCAGTTTTGTAAGGGGAAACGCGACGTATGCACAACCGACGAATATTGGCGTTCGAGGTTTTCCACGACGCAGCTTTTCCTCTCAAGGACTCGATTACAGGCGAACAATTTTATTTGGGTACCACGAGCGCTTTTTCATATCAAGGTTTCCGGTTTTTTTTTTGTCATGGCTACCCGACGGTTACTGCAACTTGTTATATCGCGCGGCGCTTTCACGACGTCGGTCGCTTTCACCGCGGAATTTAAAGATCTTTTTAGTTCTCCTCGCGCAACTTATAAGCGTTTGATCGATTCCGAGTAGACGTTAGATTTGCAGCTTTGATGCAGGACGATATCAAAATATATACGCTCCGTATTTTGCCTCGCTTTGAGATATCGCATAGGCGGGTAAATATCCAATACCGGGAAACGTCAAAAGCGTGAGTAATCTTCCGGCAATTAAAGCAAATATTATATATAGACTGATTGCCGATTGCGTGGGCAAAAAAAAATGGAAAGGAGTGATATTTATCTCATGTCGTATCGTCTTTGTCGTGTATAAAAAGAACGGAGTACATCGTTGAACTTATAACCAGAGGAGGAGGGCGCGAAAGAGAGAGTAGTCTCTGAATAATATCCGAAGTCAGACAGGGATCGTTTTCCGAGTAACTAATTCTGACATCCGAAGCGCGACATAAATTATTTTCTTACTAACTAATGCAGCGAATAATTAAGACGATAATAAAGTTCAATTAAAATTTGAGATAACATCTGCCAGAGCCTCTTCCCCCTCTACAAGCTATGGGAACTGAAGGCAGAACTTGGAAATGGAAAGCTAATTTCATTTCAGAGAGCTGATCTCGCTGTCGTAATATTTGCGCGGGGAAGAAAAAAAAAGATTTTTACGACTCTCGAAGCACAAAACGAGTTTAAACCGCAACTCGTGACAAGTCATTACCATTGCATTTTCTGCTTCCCCCCCCCCCCACTTCCCCCGGCATTATGCATCATAAATGAACATGAAAATTAAGACGTGTCTTTCATCGTCGTATACAACAAGCAAGACGGCATAACCAAGAATTAGAGACATCTCGTACTGCCTTGTGCGGAATTCATGCTACATTTGATGAAAGTGAAAAGAGGAGCAAAAAACAACATAACGCAGCATAATCCAATATAAATAGAAATGTCGTATATCGCTTATTTATTACAACGACTGCACAACTCAAAAAACGAAGTTTTCCAGAAAATAAATTTGAATATTTTGAATCATTAAAATTTTCTGCGTAATAATAATTTTGTACGTAATATTGCGTTTGTAATGTTAATAAAATTGTAATATTAATTTTGAAATGCAATTTTCATGTAATAACTGATTATAAAAGGAATAAAATTATGTACTTTTAAAGTTTTTTTTTTCTTTATGTTCTCGTATTTATTTACGTAAAAAATTCTTGTGTGCTGCAATTGCATACATCAAATAACAATTTCAAATTCGCTAATATAATCTATCCCTAAATTAAATATTTTATTTCCCCCTTAAACGTTAGATAATGTCAATTAAAAACCATCTGACTTTATCCTCGTATAAGTACTTATGGTTAATTCATCCATCTCGTGGAAAGATGGATGGAGAGGAGATGTTAAAAAAGTGCTATGTAAAATATTTGAATCTATCGAATACCTGATAAAAGAGCGCGCATCAGAAAATCGCTGGAGAGCTTCATCTATTTCACCAGATATTCTAGGAGTTCCCGATACACCCCGACATTTTAAACGCTCAACATCTTTTTCCTCTCGTTTTACGTGACAATACAGGTGGATTCTAGGATCTAGTCGGCTTCCAAACAACACCGGAGATTTACAATGTTGGTTCAACGTTTACCTGCAGCGTCGTATGTTTAGAAGACAAAGAATAACAGGTAGGAAGATAACAGAAGGAAGAAAAGGGAGGCGAGAAAGACGGAAAGCGGGAGATAAGACCATCCAACAACATTGTTTCTTCCCATGGAACATCCTTGTCGTTTTAAAGCCAGCTTCGCCCGGCGCGCAGGGGAGGGGGGAGAAAGCTTCCGCTTTGACGGTTTCCTTATTGATCGCACAAATTGTATTCCACCGAACCTAAGGGATTGCAATATTGGCGCGACGCGATTGCCGATGATATTGTCGAGGACGACGCGAGAAATTGGAAGCGGAGAACCGGCGCGGAATTCGCGAGGGCGAAGAGAGAGCGTCTAAATAAACTCCCTCTCGTTGCAACGCGTCTTCTTCGCCGAATAATGAAATAACACTTCGCCGTGTGTTACTTTTTTCTCTCTTGAGTCAACCCTTTCTTAAGCGGGATAAATCGAAATACATATGTTGCCCGAAATATATCTTTTATGTATATTGTGCCATGTAACACGCGGACGACGTGTAGAATAAAGATGTACTACGTTATCTGTTCCGAAGTCGTGAGATTTACCGTTTTTCTTTAAAAAAAAACCTCGGAATCTCTTCTCTCGAAAAAGCTGCCTAATATGACACTGGGGGGTATTATTCGCTCAAGAAGAGTCTCAATTTGCCCAGCGCGAACCCTCCGTAAGAGAGGTCGCGGTATGAAATAGCTGCACGCGCCGCGGCGTCTTAAAAATCGAGGAAAATACTTCACGCGCAATCGATACGCTGCCACGCTCAGCGGCTTGCAAGATGCAAATGGACCACTTTCACGTGTCATCGCTTATAAATCTCTCCCTTCTCCGCGCGCAGATTCTTCGCCGGAAACGCGGAGCGGAGGGTAGTAAACGATGGATACGACGTCGAACGCAGTCGGAGGCGAACGGGGGAACGGCGCAGTGCGCCAAAAAAGAGACAAATAAAGAAAAAAAAAACAACGCACGGGGGAAACGCCATGCGGACAAACAATGTGGTCTTATCCAGCGGAAAATTTCCGCGGCTCACAGCTGTACGAGCATATATGGGAAGGACCTCTTCTTATACGTCTCGTCTGGCAAAGGTATACCGGCGCGCGCGCGCCTCGGGATCGGCCATTTGCCAGACGAGATTGAAGATTTGCGCCGTTGGTCCGCCGGTTATTATCGCCGAAGCGTATATATACAGATGAAGGGAAAAAAGGATCGGGATGTGAGGGGAGGGATAAAAACGGGCGGAGAAGTTGAGGTAAGACAAAAAAGAAAAAGGTAGTTTGACGAAGATGGAGAGGTGAGGAAGCAAGGAGGGAAGAACGAGAGAATCGCACTGGTTTACCGTAGTGGATCCCGGATGATTCTCTCCCTCGCCTGGAAAAGGAAGAATCGAAAGAGAGAGAGAGAGAGAGAGAGAGAGAGAGAGAGAGAAGGAGCGAAATGGAGGGAAAGGACGACAATATTGTGACGCGGGACGCAAACTTGGTCGGAACTTTGATGGACGATCCGACGGCGATGAAGCTGGACCGCCGTACTTCCATGAACTGTGGAAGAAGATACGATCGCGAAGCTTCGCGCGAAGTCCTTTCGAACTGAGTGAGTTGTGTGAACTTATATTTGGAGTGGTATGCTCAAGCAGGCGACCCTGCTTAGCTTCCGCTCGGTCCGATGATATTTTCCATCTCCATAAAAATAGTGTCTTGCGGGGGATGAGCCGCGAGAGAGATCGAAAATCGAAATAAAACGATTTATGTTGTAAACAATTTTAGTAAGTATAAAACAATATATCTATAAAAATAGGAACAACTGATACAATTGGTGATAACTGCCTAATTTCGATTTAAGACTTGTGTTTATAAATCATGTCAATTCGCGTAGAGAAAAGTCGCGTTATACCGCACGAAGTTACAATGGCGGACGGCCGTGTGATGTGTACTTCGAAAGATTAAAGGGAGGCGGTGTTTCGTGACGCAAATTCTCGCGAGATCGTGACGATTTAAAAACTGTCGCGAGTCGCAATCGTCACGATCGTGATTTCTCGCCTTCCAATCGTTAACACGCGCGCATTCTCGTGTCAATTTCTCCCCTCCCCTAATCCCCCGTAATTATCCCTCCCGTCGTCTCCTCGCATGTATCCACCCGCCTGCCTGAATGCCGCGCGAATGAACGTACAATTTACCGCACGCGCTTCCGCGATCCCCTTTTACCTTTAATGTCGTTTTGTTACCGCAAGCAATTGCTGGCGGCATCGACGCCGGCGTCACGGGGACGATTTCCAGCCGCGCGTCTCGTGATTCCCAACCATCCCCCTATATATCTCTCGTATACTCAACGGCGACGCGAGGTATGCGATTCTCCGCCGCCGCGCCGCCGCGTGGAGCCAATTACATCGTAAGAAACGTTAACTTAGTTTGTCAAGCAGTTAGGAGGGTAGGGTAGGGTAGTCTTACCTCCCTCGATGGTACGTGTACATCCCTGGCGATAACGGCGCCGCGGGACGAAGAGATATCAAGTTATAGTTGGGAGAGCATCCCACCGCACTCGCTCTATCCGCTCTATATATCCACCAATACCAGAGACATATACGCGTATAAAGGGACGCGCGGCGCGGCGCACTGCCGCCAGAAATTCCTGGATCGACTGCGCGAATTGCGAGGGTCCGATACGAGACGCTAACTCTCGCGAGCCCTCGCCAACCGTATAGTATAGGAAGATCCGATATCGCAGATCCCGAACAACAAATCGACGTATAATAATGTAATCCGTATGTTTTATACATATATATATGTATATGGAAAGAGCACACGGAAAGAACTTTGTTGAAAAATCTAAACATTTTGCTAAATATAGATCTGAAAATAATTTTTTGTCGAATCATCAAAATAATTTATTGGAATGTTAAAACTGATAAGCATTGCTATAAAACGTTTTGATATTCATAGCAATCATTTTGACTTTTGCACCAAATTATTTTGATTATTAAACAAAAATTATTTGCAGATCTGGATTCAGCAAAATTGTTCGTTCCGTGCAATTTTGCTAAAAGATCTACAATTTTTTTGCTGGATACAGAGCTGAAAATAATTTTGTTGGAAACTTTAAAAATGATAAGCTGTGCTTATCGTAAAATGTTTTTATATTCTATCAGTTAGTTCAAATTTTCAAAAAAATTATTTTAATGGTCCAGCAAAATTATTTTCAGATCTGTAGCCAGCAAAATTTATAGACCTTCCAGCAATATCGTTCTTTCCGTTTATATATATATATATATATTGGAACTGTTGAAGTAAATATAGACTTATCAATTGCTATAAATGCCTTTCATCTAATCGACACTTAACAGAGGCTAACTTACAACACGCCAAAGGCGACTGGATTATACTTACACGTGTAATCGCCACTAAAACTTCACCCCAAACATCTCCCGCCTCCCGCCCGCCCCTCTGCGTTCCTCCGGCTTCGAAACCGCGCGCTGACTCGGACGGGGAATTAACAGGCGTATATCAGAAATCGGGTCATGCCCGTCGTCACGAGGACGCTATAAAGTTCCTTTGGATTCTGATGAACGGAGGTACGAAACCAATTCCGCGCAGTAACCAATTATGTCGTAAGAAACAGGCGAGTTACAGTGGCGTCTCTCGCAAGGTACCTATATCGGGCTCCCGGAGGTTTGGCTGCAAACTTATTCTATTTGTAAGAGGCGTTGTTGGTCAAAGTGACTGCGGAAAGCTTCCTACAGAAACCTATGTCGAGAATACACAAGACAGCGATGAGGTGTGTGTGTGTGTGTGTGTGTTTGAGAGAGAGAGAGAGAGAGAGAGAGAGAGAGAAAGAATTCAGAATGATAAAAACACAACTAAATTATTCTGACTGTCATCGTTGTAATTGGCGCGTACATTTTTTCTGTTTTCTTCGAGATTTAAAACAGAAATATACCTATCTTCCATTTGCGCGATAAACGCTGGACGCGCGCGTAGTTAGGCGGAAACGTGCGAAAATCCGTACTTCTGGTACACGCTCCCTCGACACCGGGCGAAGGAGAGTGCGGCCGACGGTGGCAGGGGTTTCGACACGGGGAGCTAAGCCGAAGTCTTCGAGGGTGATGTTAGCGGCGGCGCGGCGGCGTGGTGGTGAGGCGAATCGAACGAAGTCGTGCTAAGCAACTTAGATTAGTTGAATCGACTGGTCTCGGCTGGCGAACCGCCAGGCCAAATTGTCAAGAGAATTGCTCTCCAGGTCTTGCCGTCGCGTTCAGGAGGGATACACGCGCGCCCGCGCCATTTCCTCTTCTACTTTTCACCGACCGTGTTCTTTCATGCGCGGCGAAACAAAAGCGAGCCCGTTGACGTAGACGGAAATCTAATTCGCGGAAATGGACGTCGTTGATTGTATTCCTCAGTATTCCTGCGGCTTGGACTCGCTCGCACGCCGCGCGCCCGCGCTCGCGCCGCGCGCGCTCAAAGACGGTGAAGATCCCGCGATGGCTTAAGAAATTCTTCGCGATTTTGCGGGCACAACGCGCTGCCTCGTACGTGCCCGCTGTCGCGCGCTGTCGTCGAATTGGGACGACGATATATTCCTTGAGCAAGAAATCATTTCGTTTTATCGACAGACGCGTCAATGCAAGGGGTCGGGACGCGCGAGAAAATCAACTGCAACGTTGATGCATTTAACGACACATCTCCTCGAGGATATGTACGTAAAATCCACGGAAAAATTGGATTTCGCGCAACGTTTTCTTGCACCGCGCGATTATCGTACACTGGATGGTAAAATGGTCGTCAATTTGGCAACGTTAAAGCATATAATATTATGATATTCTGTAATAACATGTAACTCAAAATAGGATATATTATGTAATTATTGCACGAAATATTGCGGGATATAATAGCATTGTGTTTACGGTGTCAGTTTCTAGCGTTTATAATGAGAAAGTGATTATTGGATTCAACGCAAAATGGAAACAATACACGCATTATTGTTAAATCCGCCGCAATACATATCGTTGCAAGTTTAGACGTATACTATTGCTATGATAAAAGAGAATTACAGCCGCGTTAATGAAATCTTACGATAAATACCTTATAAATAAATTCCGTTCTCTCGCTTCCTTTAAATAAAATTCTTATAAATAAAGAAAAATTAATATTTATGAACACGCACGTTATTACCTATCCGATCCATCAAACAGAAACGTCATCGGACTAATAAAATGTCATCGGACTAAATCGTCCAATAAAATCGAAATTAAGCGAACTCTCCTGCGGTGTTAATCTCAAGTAAGTACATTGAAAGCACGAAAAACCTAAGAATCGACAACTCGACTCGTCGACGCTTCATGGTCGTCGACGGATATGGTCGGTGGTAAAAATGATGGTTAGAGAGAGAGAGAAGGAGAGAGCCCGTCTCGCAGGCAGACCGACCGACTCGCTCGCTTGCTCGCTCGCGCGCTCAGCTTACCACTCGTCAGAGGCGCGCTTTTATCTATATCCTTTATTTCCGTCCCGATCGAAGTTGTTCGGGTACGCGGCACGCCAATTCGTTTTATTGGATTCCGCGTAAGGGCGGCGCCGTTTTTCCGAGTTACCGGGCCGCGAAGAAACCCCGGGCGCGCGTCCTCATCCATCATCCGTCCGCGCGATGCGCCGAGTCATTTAACAAACGTCTCTTTGGGAGATCGCATATTGCGCCGCCGCGTCCCGCACGCTCGTCCGCTCGACGCCGCTGGCGTTCCTCGCCCAGGCTTGCGGGCCGCGACGTCGTCGTCGTGGCAATCAGCCTGTCGTGTCGCAGCCGCACGAGGCGCACGCACGACCGTCCGAAATGCAGGACAGGACCTTAAATAGTCGTTAAATAATTGGATTCGGCGCAGACCCGAGAAAGGGGGGATTGACTACCCGCGTGAAATCAAACCACGAAGACGAGCGGAACAAACTTCCCGAGATCCAGTACTTTTCCGAGAGAAGTATAAGCTCTTTTGAAGATATTAAGCGGCTTACAATACATCTTTCTTTATCAGTTTCGAATGATGATATTAAGGGGAACATTTGGGACTATATTTGTTAATGTATACTTAATACTATTTTTGCCATTCCTGCCCCGAATGAAATATAATTTAGATACGTCTATATCTGTCTTCTTTTTTAGCGCAAGATTAAAATTCCATTATCGCAAATGAAATAGGTATTGTCGACTGTCGTTTTTTTGGATAATTAAAATCTCATTATCGTATCATACTGCCGAATATCAAGTTCAAAATATGACTATATCCCTTAACCATATACTACGTATGCAGATGTTGCGCTTATAATTTTAACTTCGCGCTTCATAGATGGGGATGGATAGTCTCTCCTTCGCCCCCTTCCCCTGCCCCTCCCGTGCAATTTCCTAAACTTGGTAAAACTTTATAAAACTAATGGAATAGCTGCTCTCATATCGCCGTATACCGACGTCATAACTCGTTCAACTATAAGATAAACGAACTATATAGCGAGTTCGGCCGCCAGTCAAGCCGCCTTTCGTGCTCCTGCACGTTCGCAGTAATAATAAAAACGGCGGTCGAATTTGTCAGGGAGAGCCGACGCGGAGAGTGGCTCATATTGATCAAATGCTGTGCTAGTTTCCCGCGCGCGATCGATAGCGAAAGCTACTCAACTGGCTTCCAGTACACGGAGGCACGGCGGCGGTCCTCCATATTTCTCCGCGTTTAACAAATCACGAGACGCCTTTTAGCCCGATATCGCGCGGCTGCATCGTAATCGTCATCGTCCCGTTGTCGTTGCCATTGTCGTCGTCGTCGTCGTCCGCTCTACAATGTTAATGTTGTCTCTGGATATCTAAGTCGGTAGACTCGGTGAGTCAGATCGTTGGCCCCTGTCGCGACACTCGCATCCTTAATTGGGAAACGGAAGTTTCGACACGCCGATCGATTGCAGACCTCCGTGAAAGCTGTCTGCATGCGAGGAAACTTTTTCCCCCGACTAGTCACGAATTCCGAAAGTGTGCCGGTTACATCTAATACGAATTTACAATCGCACGATTTTGCACGGGCCGGAACATCCACCCACCCTCCCCCGCGCTGTGTCCGGGGACCGCCTTTTTCCCCCATGAAATTAGAATGTTGCCGAGCGCGCGCGAGCGCCAAGATTAATTGCAACAACGTCTTAACGGTCGTTACCGTCCTATCGAGAGGGTAAGAAAAAAAAAGGTCGATCTCTCGACTGACTTATCTGCGAACCGCATCTAATGTTATTAATGACCCGGCGATCGATCGACGTCGTCGATAATTAAGAAGGTTTAATCTTGACATTTTCGAGGAAGTAGCGTTCGCTGTATGCCGGATATTGAAGACTGACCGGAAAAGACGATTTTATCGATAGCCGCATTTTTCCTCCCGTAAGAAAGCCTCAGAAGACGTGGTTCGGGGTTTTCGTGCAGCGCTTCTTTCGTGCTGACATCAGAGAATCGTTTGTTACGTTAAAATGTTTCATTATTGCGTCAATTTTTTTAATTAATAAGTATCAAAAAATGTGGAAAAGAGGGGAATTATTGCGGAAAACTCTCTCTCTCTCTCTCTCTCTCCCTCTCTCTCTCTCTCTCTCTCTCTCTCTCTCTCGCAAAGCGCCATTAATTATTACCAAAAAATATTTTACATCAAAATTTTATAAAAAAAAAAAACATTTGCGGAATATATGATGTAACGTGTGCATGTGAACGTTTAAATAAGCAAAAAGTTCGGCATGATCGTCGCGCTGTTGCAGATGTCACTGTCTATTATTTATGCCTGCACATGTGCGATAAAGAATTCATGGCGACGATGGTTCCGTCGTACTTCTCCCCTACGTCCGTACCCACCTCCGCCCCATTCGTCCCTTCCCGCGACATTGCAGTCCTCTCAACAGCATATTATTCGACAGCGCAGTTCCCGGATGTGTTCCAAACTTCTTACCAATTCTCGGCGCGGCGCGTCAGAATACGACGCTTCCGGTCGTTCGGACGGCCGGATAACCCCGAAGATCGATCACCCGACAGTCAAATACGACTTTACTCGGATTCGTTTGCGGATTCCCATTAATTCTCACCGCACCTCCTATGGGCGACGTATCGGCGGACTCGGACCGGCCAATTATCTCGCGGTCTGACTTCCATCATTAACGATCCCTTCCTCCCTTCCCCCCCCCTCCCTCCGATTTCTTGCGCGGACGCACGAAATCAACGACCATCAACAACCACGACTCCGGTAATACGGGACACTGTCTCGGAAAACTGATACCGGTTCCGTCTAAGACGGATGGACGGTTGGCGTGGAGGGTAGAGCTTTATCGGCCGACTCGAAATCCTTATCTGTCCGGAAGGTTAATCTCGGCGAATCCCTTTCGCGGGGTGTTATCTCCTTTAGGTCCAGATCTTATATATAGCATTTCCAACCGGGTGACGTTATGCCACAACGGCGACAACGACGGCGACGGCGACGGTGGCAGCGGCGGCGACGACGACGACGACGACGGCGACGGCGACGACGACAACGGCGACGATGACGTCGGCACCACCATTGATTTCGTCGCCACAGGCGTCGTCTCGGGAACTTTTCGATTTCCCAATAAATCTCGACGCTGCCCCGTTTTCATCCGTTTTTCCACTCTCCATTCTCCCCCAAAACGTCAAACCCTTCCTTTTCTGGATCTATTCATTTTCTTCCCCTTATCTCTCTATCTCGTCGTTCTCCTTGCTCTCTTTTCTCCTTTATTATTAATTTATTATTAATATTTTTTTCTATTTTCTATATTCCCCTTATTACATTTCTACGATTCTCCGTTGTTAATTAAGTCTTTCAAAAAGTTCGGATAAATGAGAACAGATAATCTCATTCCAAGAATTGCTAATTAGACGTCTAAATTGCGCTCTGATATTAATTGGCTCGGCTTAGGGGGTTTATCGTAAACTATCTAGGATACAACAATTGGCACGATCGATACGCAGCGCGGATATCGTTCCAGGAAACTCTAGCTCCTCGTCTTGCAGCTTCCTCCTTGCATTACGCGTGAACACCTCTATGGCGGTCGGCGGAAATGCTTTCCATCGGCGGGCGATAACCATGAAAATTTCGCAAAACGTTCGCGGAACTCGATTTTTAGAAATCACCGCGAGTGAAATTGCAGTGAACTCAGATCTCTGCCAATGGAATATGAAACTGGAAATAAAGCCGATATACGTAACGAGATCCATAAATCGTCCTTTGAGTCGGCTATATTCAAGCGGAGCACCGTAATAGAAGCCAACGGGAAGTTGGATAACTCGAGATAGTTGGTTATTTTAAAGTACCACACTCCTAAATATATCAGACGCGATCCAAGGTTTCTTCGATGAAATCGGGATGGGTTTCAAATCCCGCGCGCGCCCGCGGGGACAATCCGCGAGTATACCCGATCTGCGCGGCGACGGGAATTAAAGTTCCCGCGATGCCGCGCGCGCGCTCGAGAAAGAGAGAGAGAGAGAGAGTATACGAGGAGGGCGGAAAAAAAACCCGGTCGCGAAATATCCTTCCGCAAGCCCCCGGTTGTAAATTGGGACATCGCACTCTTTCGCCGCTCGCAATCTACAAAGCCCCCGATTTGTTGGCGTAGGCGTAAGCTGATTTCGACGTCTACTGGCTCGGCGAGCACCGGGGGATTCGGGCTGCCATCGTCCTTCGGCGTTCTTGCCCCCGTACCTCCGGGTTTGCGCGGGATTGGAATACGCTCCGGGCTGATACGACGTCCGATTCGAATTACGATCCGCGACTGTTCGAATGCTACCCGAAAAGGGAGGGGAAGGGGGGAGGCGAGAGAGCGCGGACGCTCTCTCTCTCTCTCTCTCGTCGGCGCTCGCCCTCGTAAAATCATATCTCACGATCGATCCGCAGCGCATGCATCCGCTGGCACCGCATATTCGGTGGATCGGTAGCGAACGAACCGGGGGCAACGCTCGCGCGGAGAAAAAAAAGGCTCCGGATCAATAGCGAGAGCTATTAATATCAGAGAAACAACGTCCAGGACATTTATCGCCATACTTATTTATAGATCTAATAAAAGCTTTTATGCTCTACATATATCGATTTTTTTGTATATATTATATTGAAAGAATAGAGCTCTCTCTCTCTTTCTCTCGAGCCGCGTCCCATTAAAATAAAAATGAAACTTTGAAAATTTGCGTTGTCGTGCGGACCGGTCACGTTTAATACATTTGCAATATATTTAATATCATGCATTTTTTAAGCGGAATCGGTCGCATCGATAAAAACATCAAACTTTCACGTGTTGCAGAAAAAAAAAATGCTGCATTCGTTCTGTTAAAGCGGACCCGTGTTTCTAACTTGCGTCGAGCTGGAAACCGGGATTGGATCAAATGTTCCAATTAATTTTCTAATTTGACCGGCAGACTGGCTAAAATTAGAAAATAATAATGTTGCGGGGCCGCTAAAAACGTATGTACGGCTACCCCGAAAGCGATTAGTGCGCGAGATAAGAGCACAACCTACACGCGCCTCGGCCGCTATCGGACTTTACAGCTTAATGTATGGCGGAAGGATAAAAACTTCGGGGGGAGAGAAACGCGAATGTAGAGAGAGAAAAAGAGAGAGAAGGGGGGGGGGGAGAGCTACGCAAGACGCGCGAATGTGCATCAAACTGCGGAAATTATGTAACTACCTATGTAGAAATAGCGCAAAACATTCCGGGAACTTCCGAAGTTTCCAACAACATTCGTGTTACTGGCCCGGCACTTCGTGTCAGTAAATGTAACGAGTTCTCCGCAGTTTCTCCCCATCCAATTTTCCATCTCTTTCCGTCCGCCGACACCATCCCATCGTCATCGACTCGGAAGGTAGTCGAGAGAAATAACGCACTGACTTAATCAGACGTCAAAATGAAAGTACGGGGACATTAATCGGATCACGGGACGAATTTTCCTACGAACGAAAGGACGCTCCGTTAATTTCTCTTTCTCTCTTTTTTTTTTCTCGTGCATACGTTATTCTTAATTGCGATGAATAAAATATACGAATATTTTTTTAAATGAATAAAAGTACAATTTACTGAATGTGGATTTTTCATCGCGATGTGTACATATCTGCACATTCAGAAAAAGCTGATCCAACACATTTACGTCGTTCTCTAATTTTATTATTTACTATAATAATCAAAGTGAAAATGTATATGTATACGCATCGTACCGCTCAAGTTTTATTTGTCGAGATATAAGCATTTATCTCTTTATAAATGTTAAAAATTATCCTTCCTGAAGGAGTTCTCCGCGTTCGCCGGAACTCGGTCAGCATTGCTCGGCGGTGAATGTAATAAATTTCATACTTCTCCTCCGGCACCCTCAATTTCCCGTCTCTTTCGATCTTTTCTTGCGGGACTTTTCGCCGTCGTCGTCGCCTCGAGGCTCGAAAGAGAATCAGCGCGCTGACTTAATTAGGCGTCGAAGTGGAATTAGGAGTCAACAATGGGGTCCCACCGCCTCTCACCGCCGCTACTCATCGTCCTCGGTCTCCGCCGTGTCTCTCTTTCTCTGTGCTTTTTCAGCTTTTTCCGGAACGCGAACTTCCTTCACTCTCACCGATTTCGTCCTACCGCAGGAATCGGACACACATACACACACACACACACACACACACATTCTCACTCTTTCTCGCTCTCTCGTTCTCGTTCTCCGCGAGTTCATCCTGTCCCGCAAACCAGACCACGCTCCGTGGATCCTTTTCGCCTCGTCTTTAGTCCTGCGCTCTTGCACGCGGTCGAAATTGCGGTTGCCAACCGCGCTCGAGGTATCCAGGAAATCACGAAGAGAGGAGCTTTGCCTTTCGCCCTGCTCGAGACGCTAGGCGGCGGAGGGGAGAGGGGGGAAGGATCGATGGAAGGACGTGTAAGCCGATTTTCAGACTGGCGTTCGATATAGCGACCGCCTCTCGCGTTACGCCGAAACAAAGCGAACGCGGACAGATTCCGGGGATCTTGCTGCATCTTTCACTTCCCGATGATTTATTTATCGATCGCATATACGTTATACACGCTGCGATAAATTATCGACGATTTGACAGAGCGTGATTTTGAAATTGCCGCTGACGTTATACATGTAATAAATAAATATTCGCGATTTTCGAGAGATTATATACATATACTCGCTATAGTAAAAATCCATATTTTTCTTTTCGACGAAATTACCAGAGAAATACCGCGTGTAATTATTGGAAAGAAGAGGAGGAGGTCTCTTCCTTGAAAATTATTAAAATGCCGAATTTCTCGATTCCGAGAGCGGGAAAACGAACGGGATGGATGAACGCGATCGAATGCTTCCGGACAAGTTTTCTCGAGGTCCATCAACCGCCGCCGCACGGTGCTGTTTTATAAAACGAAACCCCGGGACTTTGACCTAAGCCTTCCGAGCACACGAAGACATCCGGCGCGGACATCGGAACTGAAAGGGGAAAGAGAGAGAGAGAGAGAGAGAGAGGAGGGGAGACGACGGAGGCGGAGGTCGGAAGCGAGTTGTATCGAAGTAAGCCGATTTTATGGGGTTTTCTCGCGGGGAATACCCACTTCGTTCTCCGGACCGCACCGAACGACCTGCTGACTCCGTGGAAAAGTGACTACTCCCCGTCCAATGGTAGTCGAGGACGTGCGAACTTATATACGCCGTGCACCTCAAAATTTTCTCTCCCGCCAGCCTCGTACATACGTAGGATCCTGTATTTATGTAAGACCGACTATCGCTTTTATTGTCAGCCGACTTTCGCGCGACCGCGAGGCGGCGGTTCAGTTAAATAAGAGAGACATTGTGAAACTGAGCTTCGGAGAAGCTGAGAATTCAATTTAAGCTAGCTCCCGCCGCGTATTTATCGCGGGCGGATGTATTTAAACTCGCATGCATCTTCAGTGCAAAATCCATCACGTTGTTTAAGGGGACCATACAAAGCATATTTATTCTAACTACGGTTAGCGCTGTTATATCTCATTTATTCATACATAATAAATTCGCGTGCACGACACAGCTGTATATTATTTTAACAAAATAAACTCGCGCTATTTTGAGATATTAATAAAGTTAAAGTTTATATATGCTTAAGTTTAATATGTTAAAGGCGCGTACACGCGATATTATTTCTCGGGCAACGAAATATCGGCTAACTAGAGAGAAAATTTATCCGGCTCGGTAGTCACCGCTTCTACATGAACTAGTTTTAAGTTTCTAAGGTGAGTAATGCTCGTAAAGGGGGAAGTTTCGAACCTATTTTACTTAGAGGAGATTTTATGAAGTTATATATGGTACAGTTATATAAGTTCGTTAGTTGATGAACAGTCTGTTTTCTTTTAATTCGTTACAATTAAAATACTCTCTTCCTTCCGCACGTTTTGCTTGCTTAAAAGCAAGCGTAAATTATGAAGTTTTATTCAATTTCGTCGTTATTATTGCCGTTCCGTTTTCTCTCTTAAAGAATGCATCGCGAATATTAATGTTTCAAAATGTTGAAACTACGGACATGAGAAAATTGTCAATCGCTCCCCAGCGTTACAAATAATATATAATTTGTAACATTTTATATATATTACATATATAAATAGTGTGTATACGTGTGTAAAATCTCATTGAGTTCGCTTTTCAAAATAAGTCGTTACTAAAACCGTCAAATAGTTTCGAATTCAAAGGCATGCTGATCGCGTAGCACTCTAGGAATTTTATTCATCAAATCGCTCGACTGAATGGATTCATTACAAAAAATCGGATTTCGAATCGAATTCATTGGGAGCGGCGGGGTCATGCAGGATATCGCGAGAGCCTATATATCGAGAACGTAAAGATTCACTGAATTTCATGGTTTGAGTAATTTCACGCGATCGCGATCTCAATTAAAGCAATATTCCAGCTCGAAAAATCGCGTTTCCGTTTCGATGCGACGACGAAAGTACGGCGATTCAAATTGCCGAACGGAGTGCCATCAAAATTCTATGGTCCCTAGCCTCGTACAGTGTTATTACAAAAATTTGTCATTCGGCCATCAGATTTTTATCACGCATCTGACTCGTATAAAAAAAAATCTAAGTTCATAATATCAATAATATCGATAATATCGATTTAAGATACATATAATATCGATATTATACCTCAAATTAGTCAAATTAATTACAGTTAATTAAGATGATTAAATGAGTAAATATTTTACGCGTAAAATAAATATTTCAAATAAATAACAGGAGTCTCCGGGGTGCAATAGAAACATAAAAAAAATAGAAGGAAACACGTCGAATCGCGGGCGCACGAATGTAGCGGTGTCAAATCGAGCGATCCAAGTTGGCGAGCAAATTGTCGTCGGAACTCGTGTTAGTCGAGCGTGGTAATCCGACCTATAACTTCGTTCGGCTGCAAGAAGGTAAACTTCGTGGCCGGCGCACAAACACACGTATACGTACGACCGCAAGCTCGCAACAAGGGTGGATTACATGGACGGTACCGCTACACACACTCCCGGTGCAGCCGGTACGGCGACGACGAAAAATCGAACTCGCGGCTGCACCGGCGGCGCTAGTCGGTACGGGTCGACGCACACGCCCGCGCGCAACGCATTCCAAGAAGCGGGGCGAAATCTGATCAATGCTTGAATCTCGACACTGTGATGCAACTGCGCGGGAGGATGCCACTGTAAACAATGGTCGTGTAGCGGGGAGGGGGAGCTCGCTGGCGCGCGAGCGAGCGAGCGAGCGAATGTCGGCCCCTCGACTCGCTCTCGCGGAAGAGGAAAAAGCAGCCGCGGTATATACACATTTCGAAATCTAAAACGGAGAAACCGACTCTGCAATTCCGAACGCTGCAGATACAGCTGGGATTGAGGGTTCTATAAAAGGGCGAATAACATTTCATTGATAAGAGATATCGGTGAAAGCGCTGCGAGAACTTCAAGAAAGCAATTTCATGTTACAATGAAGAGAAAAATACATTGTTTAAAAAAAAAAACACGCGTTCTATACTATCGTCCGCGTTACGCGATTATCGCGGCGCCGAAAGGTGAATCGTGTTTTAAATTTAAATTCAAAACGCAACGAGACCGGGACAAAAGAAAGTTTAATTTAAATTTAATTAAATCCAATCCATTCGGCAAAACCCGCGTGGATCGGGAATATTTTTGCAAGATACGGAGAGTTTACGTTGCTCATAAATTTTAACGATTAATTCTGGATGTGTAATGAGATATTAATTTGTAACATTAGAGCGATACCGATTTCATGTTATTTAATGAATAATAATCTATTTCGGCGTTAATAACATTTGTAATTCGGTGGTTGAAAATCTCGTTCGGAAATTCGCATTGCGTCGAACGGCAATACCGTTGGCCGGGAACAGGACGCAGAAAATATTTAAAAGAAGATCGAGGGGAATCACAGATCTCCGGGCAGATCGCGTTAGCAACGTTTCGCCGCGCTATCGGCAAAGTTTGATACTGCGAGCGTAAGGGAACACCCAAAAACTTCGATAATGGAAGTAATTGAATTTCAGCCGAGACGGCCGCGAATCTAACGGCACGTACCTAACGAAATTTAATGACGATCGAATTTAATTGGATGAGGAAATTTAACGGACGGATGGTCGGGCAGTCACGTAAAAAAGTCTTCGTACGTGAATCACAGGAGGATACCGGGCGATTCGATTGGGAGTAGGGGAGATCGAGGAGGGGAAAAGGAGCGGAGGGGAGGGGAAAAGAGAGAGAGAGAAGTAAGAAGGGGGTGAAAGCCGAAAGCCGCGAGACTTTGAGAACCCCGTGACGGAGTACTCGTCGACTCCAGAGAAATGGATCCCGCGATTACTCCGGATCCACGGGACGAAGTCGTAAATCGAGCCGAGCGTACCTACGCTGAGCGAAATGAGTTTTGGAATAAGATCGAATCCCAATCGACTTTCGTTCGGGCGCGCGACTCGAAACGATCTTCGTAAATCAAAGTGACCGTTATACTGAACGGGATTACCGTACACTAGTTTCGAAATCGCTGTTTCATAACTGCGATACGCGCGGAAGGACGATGCGGAAGCGACGGGAACATTGGGAGGGAAGAAAGTTCGGACGTTTCGCGAAAGCAAAATGTTGCGAGTATCCGCCTTCGTTAGCCGCCGTATGCTGTGTCAACGTATTTCTCGATGAAGAAAACCATCAACCGACATTAACTGAAACAGATTTCAGATCCTCGTACTTTTTCCGGCGAAAGTTTCTCGCTATATCGCGTCTCTTTATGTTATAATTATAACATAAATGATGTGATTGGTAAATACAAATACAATACATTTAAAACCAAAAAAATTTCTTGCGATAACAATTTTCTATAAAATCAAGAATTATGTAAAGCACTTGACGCGCGCGATACCAACATTTATCCAATTATAATTAATATCAATAATATAAATTCTTTGAATCAGATTGTATAATTTGAATCATATTTATCGGCTTCATAAAATTGTAAGATTTGACAGAAATTATTTTAATCATTCATGCGAGTTTAAAATATTTATAATAATCTATCTATAATCGTTAGCTAGGAAAATGTAAAAAAGAATAAAATTATATAATGCAATATAATCACATAAATCGTCTGAATATTTTTATTTAATACTTCGGAAATTATGTATGTACAATTGAATTAAGTATATTTAAATACGTAAAAATGGTTCGTGAGAAATAAGCAGTTAGAAGGAAATGTCTTTCAAGTTACACATCAAGATATCTATTTTTCTGAGACAGTATTTTGACAGTTAAGTTTCATTTCGAGACTATAATTTTCATTAACTTCAATCTACGTACAAAATATCTTAATTCTTTTAAAACATGATATTTTTAAAACTATTGTAAAATGCTAAAACAAAATATATTTTAAAGAAATGTGTTTTCGCAGAAAAAGTATATATATATATATATATATATATATATATATATATATAAGTAGACCACAATATTACATGATATACTTTCCAAAATTTACACAAGTCTAAACCAATATTCGCAGAGCGAATATTAGCTAAATAAATTAAGAGGGTACAGAAAAGGAACATCGAGGCACTGTTAAGTTGATATTCTTGGAGTGCCCTCAATTTTTCATCGCGCCGACTGCCAGCTTCGTATAGCAGCAGATTAAGCAGTTTTTCGGTTATTGCGAGAATCAGCCTAATTTTATTCCAGAGATCAGAATAACTTGCTAGGCGCGCCTCGAAGCGGTCTCGCCAGATTCTGGCACGGGGTCATCTTCCCGCCGACCGATGACGTTGGCGCATAATTGCAGCGGATTAAATTCGTCTCTTGTGGTTCCTGCGGAAATCACTTCCCGGCCGCTCTCGCGTCATTACTTTCCGTGACGACTTACACGGAGTTTACGTACCTGTCCCTCTGCGTTCGTTAACAAAGTTCCGGGGAGAGCCCTCGTCCTCTCCCCACTTACCTCCCGCTTTTTGTTAACGACTTCGCGGAGGGCAGAGAGTCGTTTTCGGGCGGAAACTTTTTACCGACTGTCCATTATCTTAAACAAACGCCCGAGAAGCCGAATTTTGCAGCCGGACGTGACGCGAATAATCGCCTTTTCGTCACCCACCGTCGTGACTACGCAATGTACGTCCGTGTGCGTTTATGTGACAAACGACTCACATGACTAGTGAAATATTAAACTTTTCAACCCAGGTGACAGGGTAAATATTATGTGACTGCACGAAATATTAAGAGATATTTTCAGAAATAACGAATATAAAAATACTCTGTACCTTATAGATATAAGAAATAATATTTGTCTTGCAAAAATTATAAAAGTTGCGACGAATTGTTAATTATTACGTCAGTCTTCTAATCGAAAAGTGAAGGATTTAAAAATTGTTATTTATAGAAAGTTTTTATCTGTGTATCAGTAAAAAAATCAATGTAAATCTTAATAAATCTGCTTGTAAAATTATAGATCGCATTATAGGAACACATTCTGCTGGTCATAAAAACTTATTACAACGAGATATATACTAATCTGCAAATCTATTTTCATTTGATTTTCACAGGCTGTTGGAGACCGTATAGGAGCTATCGTAGCAGTTACGGTCGAATTATTCTCAAACTATGCAGCAGCTGAATCGCGTCGCTACAAGTTGAAGTGGTGCTCGTTGAAATAAACGTAATCTCTTCCCCGGGCCTACTGCATGTTTCCAAAACGCGGAAAACATTTCCGACGAACGAGTTTCCATGCCGTCGGGTCTCCCCGTGCGTTTTGCGATAGCCGAAGCCCCGACACGGCCCGGCGCGGCGCGGCGGCCCGCGCCTCGTTTCCGCAAACCTGTGCGCGCGGCGCGTTGAAAAATGAATTAGTTTGTTCTTTGTGTAGCGCGTAACTTTCAATGCTTGAACAACGACGAAGATAGACACGTAACACAAAATCAATTTTTTGGGAGGGAAATTTTCCCAGAGCGGCCGACAGTAGTAGAGGCGGCGACGGCGGCAGCAACGGTGACGTTTTGACCAGAGCAGTGGAAAAATAATGACGGTAAAAATTTTTTTAAATCGTCACGATGGCGATGTGTCGGCAGCAATGCCCGGCAGCAATTTTGTCCCGAGCAACATGTTCGAACAGTTTTTTTTTCCGGGCTATCTTTTTTTTTTGTTTTTTTGCGAGACTCAGGCGAACGTGTGCGGGCCACCGGGGTCTGGCGAGATCTGGAAAGGGGGGGGGGAGAGGGCGGATGCCTAACAAGGGATAACTTCGTTAAGGACCGCGGACCCAGCTTGTGTGTTTTACAAGTTACAAATTAAGCTGATTAGTAGCAAGTCGAAGCTCGAACTGCCGCTTGCCGCCGCCTCTGCCACGCCGGCCAAATCTCCGCCCGTCGCATGCGACAACGTACATATAAACGTTGAATCGTGCCCCCCGGCTTGTTGACACTTTGCATATCGAGCGGCGCGAGCGGATATAGCGCTCTCGTTGAGAAATCATAACAAGTAAATCATTATCTGCGCGTCGTTGACGCGACGTGCGTCCGGAAGATCCCTCAAGTAACAACTCCGAACACGCGACTGTCCTCTTCTCGATCCCCGCGTATAAATATTTTATCACGCGCGTACAGCGTGAAAATAGCGTGTCTTACGCGCTGAAAAAAGAAAAATAATAAAAAGCACTTTTTCGGTGTGTAGCGCGCGCGCGCGCGCGCGAGAGAGAGAGAGAGATTATCTTAATCTTTTAAAAGCTGAAAAATGCGAGCGCTAACGAACGCGCGAGTCTCGCACAATGGCGGGGAAGGAAGTTTGTCTAAAACATGGAAGGCATTCGTCGTGCGACACAAGCTCCGCAATTCTCCCCCGTGCTACGCGCGCGACAAGATAACGTGGCCTGAAAAATGGAAACAGAGAAAGGAACAAGCGACGTCATCGATCTTGCAGCGAGATTGTTTCTTCCTCTTGCAACTTCTCAGTACATAATTACGTCGCGCGTCGCTTCGTTCCCCCCCCCCCTCCCCTAGACGCCCCATCCGTCGCCGCTCTCGTCTCGCGACGATGCAGGTCGGTGCACACAAACGCGCGCGCGAATAAAATAATACGGAACATCTATCGTGACGTTCGAAAAATATGCTTGCCGTTATCACTACTTTACATACGTGTTACGAGATGAGAACTGTATCGAATTTGGAAAACGGGGCGGCGGCAAAATTGAAATGTAAACTAACTTTAAACAGCATCACGTATGCATATGTGGCGTGCAATAATAAATGTCGCGCGTACATACATGGTTTTTGATCTCATTTCCCGCCCGCATTTTTCCGCTTTCGTCAAACGTTTCCTCCTCCCGCGCGCGCGCGCGCGCGCGCGGAGTAATTGCATTCCAACGTTCCGTGTGTTTCCCGAATGATCTGGCACAGTCGAGAGTTACGAGACCGTATGTATCGTGTATGATTCATGAGCCTCATTAATTTAAAAGGCCCGAGGGAAGCGCGGAAAATCCCTGGAGCCAACCACGGGTCTGTTAGAGATACCGATACTCGCGATTGTGAGCCTCTTCCGAGAATTCCCGAAAGGCATCGCGAGTAACGTTAAAAAAAAAAAACAAATTTTTTTTTATGGCTTTACGCGGTACAGAGAGTCTTACCGTAAGCTGTTTAGTAAGAATGATAAATATTGTGCGACGACGTAAAATGTCATTTTCGTATCTCTGGAAGTAACTTCGCTATTATCCTATTACTAACTTTGCTGTTATGCTATTAAGTATGAAACTCTATGGTTCATGCATAATTTATGTGCATGCTTCATTGACTTTTTAATTCTTCTTAAAATCGGGTTGGAAACTTTGCGGTTTGTTTTACGAGCCCGCCGATGTACGATATTTAATAAATATCGGTCCGCCGAAGCAATGCTCGGTTCAATTTAACGGATGTACTCCTCGGGAGAGTTACGCGCTGCAAACATAAAAGTAATTTAGGAAACTCGATAACGTTACTTTAGTCGATTTTCCGTCTTTTAACCGCTGTACGCGTCGTTAGTAATAAAATATTAAAACTGTGTTGTTTAACCGTGTCAACCTCAAATGCGGTCTGGTGACTCGCTCGCTCGACGACGCTCGCGCTCTCGGCGTATCACGTCTGATTCACGAGGACCATTAATTTAAGGGACACGAGGCCCGTCGCGAGTTAAAAGAAAGTAGCACGACATGGAGGATGTGCACACTCGAGCGCTTAATAAGCTCGTTGGTTCCCGCAGGAATTATCGCGGTCTAAAAAAAAAAATAGAAAGAAAGAAAGACGAAGAAAAGGGGAAGACGAGAGCTCGTAACCGTCGGCGCGCATATACATACGTCGCTATTGTAGGGAACGTGATCGTCGTTTCCACGACCAGAAAATTCAAGGGGAGCTGCAGGGAAAGAGAAGGGGGGAGGGCGCGGTAAATCCGGGAGAGAGAGAGAGAGAGAGAGGGCGTAAAGTCGGTCTAGTAGACAGGAAATTACACGTCCTGCCGAGCCATAAGTTTTCGGTGTGGGTGCCGCTGCGGCCTGGGGAGTCCCCGCCAGCCTAACATTCCCCGTCGTTCGTCGTCGCAATACGGCCGCCGCGTTTAGGCTCGGCGAGCGACCTTTCGTCGCGACAAGCGCTCGTTATTAATTACGCTACGCGTCCTCGATGCACGATTAATTGCTGGAATTACTGGAATTAATGCGCGCGTCCGTTGGCAGACGCGCGGAATGTTTGTTTTGTGGAATAAACGCACGAGAGCGTGGAAAGGCGGGGAGGGGGCGGGGGCAGGGGGGAGGGGAGAAACTCGGATGATTATTAATTTTGAACAACGATAAAATTTCATCACGCGGACGATTAGCGAGCGTGCGGGGAAACGAGCTTTTTCGAAATGGGACGAGTCGCATTTCTCAAGTGACAAAAGCAAACGTTAATTTTTTTTTGGGGGGGGAGGAAAATAATTGAAATTATTAATTAAGATGAATGCGAGGGGGACACCGCGGTATATTGTGTCAGATATTTATATCTTTCAATAATTCAAAAGCCAGATTAATATATAGGATTAAAACGGTTTATTAGGCTGGCGAATTTATTTCATTATTCATGCTGTCAGTTTTATTAGCTTATTCGTCTCACTTTGAATTACAAAAATCTACATAAAGGATTGATTACTTCATATTTTCTGATGTATGAGATGAAAATAAAAATCCCCAAAAATTCAATCTCCAGAATAAATACATGTCAGATTATAAGATTGTTTTTTTTTTTTTTTACGTTGATCGCGGCCAAGAATTTCAAAGGGGAATCCCAACTGAGGATACACCCGACTTTCACGAATACTAATGCAGTCGGTCGTTCCAGAAGAAACGGCTAACTGCGGTGACACCCGAGATATCGAAGGAAGTTGCTTGGGAGCGACTCCGCGGTGCTGGTTCCCCCGTTGACACTCGTCGAGATTAATTATTCCGGAAACAAAGACTCACACCCTTCTCGCGTCATTGCACGCCGCCAAGTTGCAGACAGGCTGCAGGTGCGGCGCGCAATAACCCCGGCGTTTGATAACTATTCTCCGGCTTCGCGGGTCTACCGCAAATACGTAAACTTAGGCACTTTGCCGATCGAGCCTGGAATACTGCGTTAACAGCCTCGCGGGAGTTGCGATTCTTTTCCTCGATTCGGTCACTGTGCGGTTTAACAGGTGCGGAAGCGCAGTTTCGTTTATTAAAAAGAAACACATGTATATGGTATTAGGATAGAAAGGGACACAAGTAAAAAAATTAGTATTTTTAAGATTATGAAAGCTAAAGGACAAATTGAAGTCTTTACAGTCGATTTTTTTATTATTTCAAAAATGCTAATTTTTTACATTATTTTTCTATCAACGCTGCATATCTTCTTAAATATAGACTATAACTCGCAATAATCATATGAGAAAAAAAAATGAAATTCCGACGTAATACCAAACGCTTTAATAACTGTAACATTTCAAATATAACGTTTTTTTCAAGATTCTTTCAAACTCAGCTTGCTTAATCTGCGCGATATTAATCCGACATAAACTTGTTAACTTTTTTACGACTTTCTATAGGATTTTATTGTTCTGACACATAAAATACTCTGGATATGCTTCTTCCTAGAATACCCGCGACCTCAAGCACTACACCAAAGAGTGCAGTGATTGAAGTTGCTACAGTGGACTTTAATAGCTTAATATTGTCGCGCAAACCGTAAACCACGATATCCTCGATACTACTTTCTGAGTCTACCTCAAACCGTTTTCAAACCTAACAAATTGTGTAGTAACGGATGATGGTGAAAAAACTGCTATGTGTTAATTTTATGTTAGACGAACGAATCGATTCAAATGTAATTGTTAGATACGAGGCGAATGAACGTATAATTGATGGCGAGATAAGAGCGAGGTAACTAACTATAAACGAAAAGTGTTACGCGAGAAATGCTCTTCCACAAGATATTTGGCATTTCGGCGTGTATTATCGTTTGCACCTTCCAACGCGTCGATCAACGCCAGGCATAACGTTGGGGAGTAATGGCGAAAGTTCACAATTAAACTAGTCTAAGATCGGCTTAAGCCCGAATCGCGGGGAATACGAGTCAAAGACCGCTTAATTAAACTGTCGAAGTTGAGCGTGCTAATTGCAACCGACTCGCGAAAGCCTGACGGCGGGGATGGAAAGAAGGGACTGCGGGAGGGAAGGGAGGAAGCGCGGAGGTTAACAATCGAAATGCGCGATGAGCGACGACTGACCGATATTAGACAAATTCGTCGAATCGCATAAATGGATACCCCCGGAATGGATATTACATTTTGAAAACTTTACGACCCCTCGCATTATCGTCGCACCGGCGCGGCGTTTAATGCCGGCGCGCTATTGTTACAACAGAGAACATCGCTCCGGCGTTTTAGCCCAAATTTCAGATCATTGATTTTCTATAACGGCGTAACGTCAAACGCAGAAATTAGGCTGTCCATTACGTGATTGAAGTTAATTCATGTGCATCACTTTGATTAATTAATATAATCGAAGAACGTGCGCGCGAAAGTATTTGTTTTTAATATTTCAGCCTGCAAAATTCTATCTCGAAACACTAAGAAAATATTCTAGAATGTGTGTACACTCGGACGGTTTTATAGATATCTAGCATTCTTACACTGTTGGACTTCTTTTAATTTATCAAATATGTAATCCGCAAAAATATGCCACGCTCAATAAATATAACTTTTCTAAATAATTTTTAATGTATAAAAAAATAGAGACTTTGCTAAGTGTATTAAATAAAAACTAGGCTAGAAGTTAAACTCCTAAAATGACGAATGTCATTTTTATATTGACGCTGAATTTTTATAACAATTTTCATTAATTCCAATAATAATAATATTTATATCTCATTATCGAAACGTCACATTTTTCCAGATTGCTCCAGAAATAAATGCTCCCGCGTAAATATCTTCGCCTGACAAAAAGGTGACATTCAGGGAAATAGAAGAAATCAGAGGAAATGAGAAACGAGACTTTTTTGACGCAAATACCGAAACGGGACGTCGTGACACGATCGCGCCCGTGCGTCATACGCGACAGTGCATAAAGCGCGTGCGAAGATCGCTTGCATTTGCCAGTTGCCGCCTGTATAATAGACCGTCATTATCATCGGCCAGCCATCGGAAAGCGATAAATCATCCGGGCACGAGCTCGACCGCGCGCCTCGATAATTTTTATGAGTGTCGAATGCCCGCGCGAGGTATAACGAGACGTGAGTACAGCCGATCGAAGCTGAAATGTCAATAGCAGAGATAGAACCGTCTCACCTTCCTCGCGTGCAAACCGCAGAAACATAATTGAATATCGGGAACCGTCGTTCTCTTTCGAGCCTTCGGTTATTAGCGCTAATGATTTTACAGCCCCTCGCGGCTGATTTAGTGTTCATTTTCGCGTTTCACTCCCCACCCCTTGCACGTCGTGCTTTTCCCTGTTTCTCCGGCTATCGTTTCGCCCTCTCGAGCATCCCCCGGCGCGCTTTCCCTCCTTCCTCCATTCTTTCCGCCCGTTCGCCCTGTCATCTCCAAAGCTACCATGCACAAATATCATACACCGTTATGTTCATACAGATTTCGCAACTGTAAATAAAGTACATAAATAATATGGAAAATGTATTATTAACTCTTCCTTCCGCGAACAAGTCTGACAGACAAAATACACAGCTCGCTGATAGTAAAAACGATTTTGCTGACAATATTTTTCGCATCATCTCTCAAAATTATTTTTATGGCGTAGATGATTTCTTTAAATCTTCTTAAATCTACGCAAACATTTTCTCGCTTTGGAGTTATTAAATAATTAATTTGAAACCTAATTGAAGAATCACATCAAACTCCACTCAAATAAAAAGTAGTAAATTTAATAAATTTTAAAAGATAAAGAGACGTATTTCCCGAAAGGTATAGGAAATTCTTTGAAACAAAGTGTAAATTCCAAAGCGTGTTGCGTATAACGGCGCCGTATAATGCTAACAAAATTGCTAATCGCACTGAATTTTCGCTTTAAATTAGCGCACTAATTCACGGAGATCTCTCGAGTTGAATGCACAGAATGAAATTCAACGCATACTGAATGTGTTGCAATTAGGGTGCAATTATGAATAACTTAATAGTTGAACCGCAATGTGCCTCGGAGGGGGGGGGGGAGGAGGAGGGCAGGGGGAAGTGCAACGCAAGCGTCCGCGCCGCAAATTTGGAATTTTATTCGTCGACCATGGAATTTCATTCGTCAAGCAAGGCCGTACAGCGAATCGCAATTATTCCCAGCCTTATGTCCGATGTTCGCCGTACCCGACGTTCATGCGATACGCATACCAACGCCCCGTCGCGACCACCGGCAGAATTCCATTTTTGCAAATTATTCCGCCACTTTCTCTCATCTGCCATTGTTTCGGATGGGCTGCATTGTGTCCCAGAATATAATGAATTATTTCGCCCCGTGTCCTTCCACTCGCGCGCGCTCTCTCTCTCTCTCTCTCTTTCTCCTCCCCCCTCTTCGTCCGACGGGCTTTCCCCCGGTCCCGGCAGGTGTATACATAGATTTACACAGCGCGGCACGACCAATTAATATTTCAACCCGAACTTTCGCGTGCAAGTCGCGCCCGGCAAGGCGAGAAGGACGATGCAAGCGGAAGCGAGTTTGCGCACACGAACACGCGGGGTGTTCCATAAAAGATACACGCAACGGGCGTTCATCCCCTGTATGATTCGAACTCGGTTTTTCTCCAGGAAGAGAATTATTACAAAAGACGAGAATTTATCGCGACGCGTTTCTATATTTATGCCTCGTTTTCGCAAACGTTACGCAGACTTGTCAGTCAAAAATTTCGAATTCCGAAGCAGTTCCGAAGTGCAAATGAAACTGTCTACCGTCTGGAGAGAATTTCTGTTTCTATCACCATCATGTACACACCTTCGTTGGTTATATCGTTACGAAAATACTCTGAGATTACTGAGGATTTCGAAGTTATTTAAGAGATAATTTAATGTAGAAATCAACTGTTTCCGTCGAGATAATTCACGAATAATTAATTTTCATCACAACATTATTATATCGTTTCAGACGGCGTGATTGAATCAACTTAATTTATTTATCAGCCAAATACTCTGCGTTTAAATGTTCCAATTTGGCTTGGCATGAAAAATCTTTTAATACATCCACTTCTCTTTCTCCGCGAAAGTATTTAGCCGAATCGTTGTAATAAATTTATTGGAAATAATTCTGCGTTTCGTCCGTTCGTTTTTTCCGCGCTCATCAGAGAGTTCTCGTTAATTAATGCACTCTGCAGTCGCCCGACTTTCGCAAGGAGAGAGGGTCGCGGGGCGAGACGGTCATTTTTAGATCCTCGCAAGTGATTAACATTGTAAGATGATTTCCTGTTTCCTTTTTAATATAACGAGCGTTTTCAACGTCCGGCCGGTTTAATCACATTGAGAAATATCCTTGTAGATTTTATTGCGCGGAATCGCCTTCTTGTCGCTCCCGCGGAGACGGAGGCGGGATTTTTTTTTTCGTCGCGACAGGAAACTTACCGAGAGACAGAACGAAATATACGATTCGATTCGACGATAAGCGGGATATCTCAGTACGAGAGTAGAAGTAAAAAGTATCGTATTGCTTAAATTGGGACTTGTGGACCGTACGGCTACTATACGAGAGTCGCTAATAACGGATTGCTTGTTTTGGCGGAGACCGACTGACACGACGGGGGCGCGGGCGAAGTATCGCGATAAACGCTCGTAAAATCATTTATTGGCGATAACACAGCGTGTACAGACGCCAATAAATGGGCTCGGTGGGTTCTACCCCGTGCCCGTTCGCTTTTTATGACTCACGTACGATTTCTTACTTCCGACCGATCGTCTCAGGCAAAAGAAAGGCGCGGTGGAACATTTTCGCAAGGTTTCGACTAATTATGTAAATAATTATTATTAGAATGTAATTAACTGTATTTGGTTAAGAGTTGCGATTATGAAGATATTATTAGAATGTAATTAATCGTATTTGGTGAAAAACTGCGATTATGAAGACTATAGAATCGACGGTTGAAAATATTTAACAACGGAATGGTGTGCAAGACATATTATTTTATTTTAAGTTACATTCAATCTTGTTATATTATTATATTATAATATAACAAGATTTAATAATATAATAGTATTAAATACTCGCGCGAATCACAGGGGATGATTGGCAACTAGAAAAATGGAATCTTAGAGAAAGATAAAATGTTAAAATCTTCAACAAAAGCTGGATTCCTTTCTTAACAAATACATACATATACATATATATATTTATTTAAAAAATCATTATTCACGATGTTTCTTAATTTTAAACTAAAACTAGCGAGTTTCAAACTGCATTTGCTTGCAGTCGATGTTTGCAACTCGCAACTTGCAGCTGTCACGAAGCAAAGTTGCGCCTCGCTGCAATATCCGCGCTGCTAGACGGTCTATTCGTCGCCAGCGCGCATCGCGCGCTCGACATCCATTGACTAAAATCCATCCCGGAGTGCAATTGTCACTCCATTACTGCGCTAGTTGTCGTTGTCGCTGCTGACGGAAAAAGAAAGCGTTCGTTGGAGTGCTTTCGAGCTCGCGTCGTCGTCGCCCGTAGTCATCGTCGTCGCTCATCGTCGGGGGTGCGAGTATTCGTTCCTGCTCAAGTACTCGTCTCGAGTGCATTCACCGGCCGTGGAATCGCTGCCGGCGACTCGCGAACGTGCGCCGGTACCTACGTGTCGCGTAACGCACGTACGCATCGACGAATTTGCGACAGCGGAGCGGAATAAATAACGAGCCTACTCCCCTCTTCCTTTCCCTGCCGCCCGCAATTGTGGAAGAAACGAGAACCGGACGAACACGTCTAAAGATTTATAATCGCGCCCCACCCGTTCCGCGTGACCCGCGAATAGAATACGGCTCGCGGCGATGGAGTGCGCGACGATTTGCGGTTCGATCGAACGATCTCTGCCCGTTTCTGTCCGCTCCTCGCGACAGAGAGCAACCAAGTCCGTTCCGTGAATAGCTATTTCGGCAGGTCGGCAAATATGCAAATCGAAGAGACCGCTTATGAATATTGTCAATTAGCACCTGTCACCTCTACACGAAACATATTTATAAGTTGAAATACTTACATATAGCGTGTCTATATTTGATATTTGCGGCGACGTTAAAATGCGATTTAATTAAATCCTTAAATAGACCCGATTGAACGTAATTTAACTGATATCGAATCTCTGCATCTTTCAAAATATTTAGGTCTCTAAATATAAATGCACAATTTTTAGCTCATAGAACACGGGACTTATCTTTTCATTTGTGTATCAAAAATATTGTATATACAAGTATCTATATATACAAGTATCTATATATACAAGTATCTATATTTTGATATTAAAGCTACCGATTTTTTTTATATTGCAGTATTGTTCGTAGTTCAGAAGAAGCGTTTCTGGGCTCCAGTAACAGTCTCTTCTTCATCATTGCGAGTTCTGTAAACAGTTACATCATGTTACGTGAACGTAACGAAGGGGAGAAACCTCAACCGCGACCGTCCATTGCAAGCGGGATAATTGCCACGCCTAAAAACCGTAATGAAAGTCCGCAACAAACAATCTCCCCCGGAGAACGATAAAATTCATTATCATCCCGGTAGTTATCGCCGCGTTAAGTGCATCCGCATCATTATCCGGCACGCCGCGTCCCGTCCACGAGGAGGAGATTCCGGCACGAGGCTCTCGGGCGATCGGGAGCATTAAGAAGGGTGCGGTAAATGGAGCGACTTTGCGGGGTGCGAGGAGAGGGTTGCGAGAAGAACGACGGGAAGGTACGAAGTCGCGGTGAGTAAACGGGCGAGCGGGAGGGGAGGAAGGGGTGGCAAATAGAGTCGTCTGACGAGGCTGCATCGAGGTCGTGGAATTATTAATTTTAATTACACAACTCGGAGCGGCCCGGCCTGCGTTCGCCGTGTCGAGTAGACCTGCCTTACGTAATAAACTTACAGCAACACCATCGCTAGCAGCCACTACCGGCACCACACTACCACCACCATCGGCACCACCACTATCACCCGCCCGCCGCCTGTCGCCCGCGCCACCCCCCTCGACAACCCATTCGCCACTCTCCGTCACTACCACCATCGGCAACCTCCGCCGCCGCCACCGCCGCCGCCGCCACCGCCGCCGCCACCGCCGCCGCCGCCGTCGCCGCCGCCGCCGCCGCCACCGCCACCACCGCCATCATCCATCCGCAGCATTACGTGGGTATTGATTAAACGCAACACGTCGACCCCCTCCCCGCTTCGACCGTCCCTTTCGACCGTGGGAGGCGGTTTCGGCCTGGGGTTGGCCGGCAATTAATATTATTTATCGACGTCTTAATCGGCGAGCCGCATCTAACCGCCACCTCTGGATCTTGTGCCAGCCAGGTCGGGAAGGCCAGGGCGGCTTCTGAGAAAGCGGACACCGAGGCCACGGCGTTCGAACAATTTCGCTTGTCAGCTTCGAAGGGGGCAAGAAGGGGGGGGGGAGAGGATTATGCTCCACCGACCACTTCCGTCTTTTTGCACTGCGTCTATCCGTGAGCGATCGTTTCGCTATCATCGCTTCTCGAAGCGAAACGTACTGGTTTCTACGTAACCAGTTTCGCAATAAATGGTAGAAATAGAAGGGGATTTTACCACGAATTGAATACATAAAAAGTGATAATGAAAATAGCAATGCTGAAGATGGATTACTGGAATAAATTTTTATCGTCAATCTCTGCGGCTATTTTTCTCGATAGAAATCATTTTCGCTTACCTTCTCCTTCCTTTTCCATTCAAAATAAAAATTTTGTCTCTCTCGGTCACTTTTGATGTTTTAGAGCAAAAAACGAAAGTTCGTCCTGCAAACAGAAAAAACAAGGGTTTGTGTGCGATCGAAAAATGAGCGTTTTCGATAGAAATTGAGTTAATTAGACGTAAAATTGTCTGCGGCTCGCGAAAACAAAGGCAAAATAATGAAAGTAAAAATGAGGAGGAAATAAAACGATAGGGAGTAGGCGAAGTAAGTAAGGAGACTTATGACTATAACGACAGAAGAAAAGAAGACATTTTTTATGGCCCTTCGCTGGTTCGCATAAACGATCTTTCGCTGGCTCTCGCCGCCTTCCTTCGCTCCTCCTTTTTTTTTTTTACTTCCACCATTTTTTCCGTTAGAACGTTATTTATGGAACTTCGCTGGAATACGATTCTTCAGCGTCGTGAAAGTTGGATGCTGAATTGGCTGACGGTATTTTGCCAGTAACGACGGGACAGGCTAGGGCGGGGTGAAAGGAAAAAAAAACGAATGACAACGAACAGAGGAAAAAGTATCGCGCGACTCCGGCGCGTATTTATCGTTCGTGCCTGCAATTTCCACTTGCTCACCCGCCCGGCTTGGCCTCACCCATCTAGGATCTGTTTATCGTCAAAAATAAGACCGTCGCGAATTAGCCCTCCAATTATACCTGCCTGCGGTAGCGCAGGTAAGTATCGCGCTCGCTCGACGCTCGTCAGGAGGGAGCCCAAAATGCCCTGAATGCGCAAAAAACAGCAGCGTAATAAAGGAGATACGCGCGGAGAGGAAGAGAAAATGTACGATCAAATTGTCCGTTTGTTTAGCGCGACCCGCGCGCGCGCCATCGACTTATTACGCGCGCGCTCTCTCTTGGCCGGATGGCGCGCGTTTTTATTCCCTTCCTGCGTAGAATTAAATTACGGCGCGCATCTGATTACGAAAACTTCGAAGCCGCGGCGAAGAGAAAGGAGTAAAGAGAGGAGGAGGGGGGGGGGCGGAGGGTCGAGGGTGGTCCGGTAGACGGGAGAAAATAGTGGACGACAAGCGAGAGAGAGAGAGAGAGAGAGAGAGAGAGAGAGAGAGAGAGAGAGAAAGAAAGAGAGAAACAGAGTCGACAAAGCCGGGGCGATGGAAATATTTCCAGGAATGCACCCCCTTCTTCTCGCACTCGGCGCGTCGAGGGGTTCGCGTGACTTTGTCCATCCACTTCTGACCGTGCTCTTTATTCAGCGGCGTTTGTCGTCTTTTCTTCCATTACAACGAGCCATTTGCGAGGCGTCGCCGCTACCGCCGCCGCCGCCGCCGTCGCCGCCGCCGCGCCGCAGTCGCGATGCAGCTGTAGATGCCGAGAGCGCGACGTCTATTACGGCGAATGGACACTCGCTCGGTCGCTCGGAATTTCGCGGCAGGTGGAGCATAAAAAAAAGGAGCGACAATAAAAGCGGAGTTTGGATGGGGAGGGGGGGGAAGGGGCAGGAGAAGCGAGAGAGTAAACGCGGAGGGATCATTTTTTATTCGTCGCGCGCGAATATTTTCAGGCGGACGTAATAAAACGCAAATGCGTGCGGCGTAATGGCGAGTTATTTTTAATTTCTTCCTTTTTAGTCTACTTTGAAGAAAGGGGGAGATATTCGAGAGACCGAAGCTCAGCGTCGTTCTATCCGCGCTCGAACCAAAGAACGAAACAGTCGAACTCTGATGGAGAAATCTTTAAATTCGTTCTTCTTCACGCGGCTTCTAATAATTCTACCGCTCACCATCTTCGACTAGTCTATTAATTCGAATCGGCACTTTTCTTTAAAGGAACATGAAGAGAAACCTATAAACTTTACCGTACGATTCTCTATCTATATAATTTTTTATTTCCTTCTATTCGTCTAAATATTTTTATTCGTCCAACTTTCTAACTTTCTTATATAAGAATCTCATCTCATATACGCGCAGCTCCGGAATATTAGTAATTTATTAGTTGCAAGTACGTAACATTAAGTTTCATCACAGCGAGAGGATTATCATGACGAACGTTGTACCCGACGTTGCAATAAGAAATACAACGCACATTTGCACATGCATGAATATTTGATCGAACATAATCAATTTTCACGCGGTCTAGCCATTCGAACCGGTATAATTCGCATGATTTGATTTTACGGATTCGCGGTCACCGAAAATTCACTGCTCTCGGGCTTGCAAATCCTCACGATTCCCACGATTCTCTCGCCGGAAGGTAACAGCATCGCCCGTCGAAACGTACAATTAACGTAACCAGCTGATCGATATTACTCGTCGACTCGTTAAGCCCGACATCAGGCGGCGGCGGCGGCGGCGGCGACGGCTGCAGCAGCGTTCGGCGTATGTCGATTGAATCCTGGCGTGCCGAAGGCGGCGAACTCCGGGCCCCGGGTTCTCTCCCCGGTTCCCGACGGTTTCCCTCTCGCGATCCTCCTCCTCACCCCCCCCCTTTCTGGCCCTCACACGATAACAAATGACCGCGCCGCCCCTGAAGGACAACGGCGGGAGCTGCCTGTGCTCGCGCGCCGCAGTAGTTCGGTCGTAATTCCGCGCCCGGTCGACAGGCCCGTAAGTCACGGGCTCAAACGAAGCGTCGAGGTATTAATTAGAGTTTCCGACCGGGTACCGCGACCACTTATCACCGAACCCGACTTAATCCGCTGCCCTCCTACCCGTCCTCCCCGGAGGACGCGCGCGATGCGGAACCGCAGCAGCGGCAGCGGCAGCGGCGGCGGCGGCGGCAGCTAGAGAAGGGAGTTTTAACCCAACGCGATTTAAACCCTTCGATGAATGTCCACCTGACGACCACCGCGAATTTGCGGTAAGAGCTAATGAATCGACTCTCAAGTTTTCCAGCTTCACCAAGTTACTCGACGAGCCCGCGCAATTCTTTTTTGAGCCGAAGCCGCAGGCCGCCCCTTTGCCGAACCTGACATTTGATATTAATTTTAACTTTTCGCAAACTGCCTTCCCCCCCCCCTCATCCCCCTCTTTCGTCGTCCGCTTCCAATCAGGATGACGTAACGTTCACGTTCGAAATAATACGTGTCCCTGTATATGAGAAAGAAGTTTCGCAGAATTTCTCTTACAGAGCCGTAATACCGTAGTTAAGACCGGTTCCCTGATAATAAAAAAAAAAAGACCTGTATAGGCTCATAGAGAGAAAATTACTTTATATCACGCTCGCGGCTTTTTTATACTTGCGCTGCGCAAGAACGTGATTATACGATAGCGAAACGCGTTAAGCTCGTCTTCGCACGAGCTCTCGAAATATAATGTGGTGGCCGAGGTTAATAATTTGTCTAACGTTTCGGCGAATATTTATTCATCTCTCTCTCCCTCCCTCTCTTTCTCTCTCTCTCTCTCTCTCTCTTTCACGCGCGCAATGTAATGAAGAAGAAAACGTACCTTCGCCAAGTACCGTGATCGTAACTTGATTAATGGAGGGCAATGAAATCAGCGGATATACGCGCGAGCCGTGTGTGTGCGCGGGAAATCAAAATGCATATGTATGGAGAAGCCGATAAATAACACGGAAGTTAGCTAAATTACTAGGTGAACGCCACGTAGGCGATCGTTTGGCTCGTACATACGTCTCGTTAACGTCCTGGATATAACTTTGACATCAAATCCCGTAGTCGAGGCACGCACAGAAACACGGCACGGTTTTAAATGCGGAGCTAGCAAAGCGATAACGTCTATATAGCCGGGGGGCTTTACGCTCCCAGGAATGTATAGCCGTCGTAAATAAAAATACCCTAACGTCAATTGCTCTCTATATAAAAGGAAAACAAAAAAAGTAAAAAAAAAAAGAAAATATAAAAATGTGTCCTGCGTGTTCTCCATTACGCGCGCGCGCGCGCGTGTGTGTAACTCGCGCGCGTTAAATATAACCTCGCCAGCAATAAACTCTCGCGCGTAATTTATAAATATGCATGCGGCACGATAAACATTAATGCCTTATTTAACTGACTGATAAAATGACTAATAAACTTCAATATATTTTTCTTTTAAAACGTCGTTGATGAACCCAATTACGCGAAATAGAACCGATTGGTACGTTTAATGTTCTTGAATTGAAAAATTCTCACGCTTCCCTCTGATGAAACGTTGCCATATCGAAAAATATTTAACGTAGATTGCAATTTACTTTGGATTACTTTTGGATTACATTTTACCGGGATAGAATTTTATTTACAATATTTCTAGAGAAGGGCTTTCGCCGCAAAGCTTTTGAAGTTATTTTCATATCGAGCCAGCTTTGTCCAACAAATTGAAATACAGATCTAATGCGAAACACACGAAAGGTACTGTTTTACTGCGAAGAAAATAAAAACCGATATTCCGGCGAGATTGATGGGTTTGTCAAAATTACGATGGAACAAGTCGAACTTAATCAAATCAAACGGGGAGGGGAAAAAAGTGCCGGGAATGAAACGGAAAAAGAAAATAAATGCTCGTACGAAGATGACGTAATTTTTACCGCCACGAGTGGAGCGAATCGTTGATTGAAAATTCGTTTGCCGTTTAAATAGGAGAAAGAATTGGAAATTCTTCGTTCAGAAAGGATTTTTCGCGCGGCTTTCGCGCGCCTGGGAAAACGGCTTAGCTAATAGCTTTCAAGTTAATCTTTTCTTCTCATCAATCGCGCTAATGTCGACACGATGTTCTTCGTGTGCCTTCTATATATTATGCGTTTTGTCCTCTCCCCATGTGGCACTAACAGCTTCGAGTGTGATCATTAAAGACTCTCTCAAAGCGAACACCCGGTGCATGATCCGATTACCCTCCTCCCGGACCCCAAGTCTCACATTTTGGAGTTTGGACTGCCGGATGTTCACCATGGAATTGACCACGCTTGCCCTTACCTAGAATTAGTCTGACCATCGTAACCTGCTATTAACTCGACTACGAATTGATTCTCCGGTTTACTGCCATTTGCAGAACTCGGATGAGACCGGATCGCCCTTACTAATACCAATTCGTGTACACAGTAGGCGTACAATCGTGTGTCAGTATTAATTTTAATCCGCAAATCAAACTGTTAACAGATTCCACATATACGAGATATATTTGCGAGAAAAAAAAAACTAATTGTGAAATTAAAATTTCTTTTGGAGATATCAACAGATTATCCTTTTATACTCTAAATTAAAATTTCGTAAAACGTTTCTGAATATCGAGGGAAATATTTAATTATGTTGAATAAATTAATACGTAGTTGTCTTGGTTATATAATGGAAAATGAGACAGTTAAGTCAACGACAAAGGAAACTTTTTAGATGTGTCAGAACTAATTTTCGAATGAAAAATAAGTAATTGGCCAATCTTGTTGGCCGAGCTAAATTAACGACTACTGAAAGTGGTATAATGACGCTTAAAATTGATGCTGAGTGCCGAGTGCGGATACGTTGCGTGCGTTAAAAATAGCAGTAACATTTGTCGTTTTAGATAAGAGGTCACGACAAGAGGAAATGGGCAAGAAAGTGGAAAACTCGACAAACGGGTGTACAAGCTCGCGCGTCCACCGGCTATCCGCGAGTAACAATTTTCTCGTTCGCCCCAACGAAAATACTCGACTCGGGGGGAAGTAACTTCTCACGGCATTTGTCCCGCGGAGCCGAGCGCGCCGAGTTGTCGCAGGTGTTTTATTCGTAAAGTCCCGTAAGGAAGAAACTCTCTCGACGAGCAGATCGATCTATCGTAGGTAGTCTCGTTCGCGGTCACGGCGGTATCGCCGGCGAAGATCACAGAACCAACGCTCTCGGCAAAGATGACTTTTACGTTTCTCCGCTATCGTTTCGCTCGGACGGATAAAAACAGGGGCAAGAAGGCGGGAACGCTCGCGTGGGGCGAGAGAGATGCGGATTTACCGCCGGTGATCGTTCTCGTTACACGGGAGAGCGATGTGTTAAAAATTGCTCCCTTCCTAACGGCGGGCGATTACACGCCGGGAGGGTATCATCCTCTTGCAACTTTAGCCGCCCCTCATTTATAATGATTTTCTGAAACATATATATGAAGGGACGCAGAAACAATCGCCTCTCCGGGAATAGAAACACAGTCCCTTTGTGGGAAGGACTCCGACATACTCGCAAGCTCGGCAAACATATCGATCACCACCTTCATTCTATTGCAAAGTTCAAACATATCTCTAGCGGTCGAGTGCTGGCTTACGTCCCGAATGAGTTATCGTTCCTGATGCTTTGCCAAAAGTGAAAACACAGGAGTGGGGAGGGGCTACAAGCAATAAGAGAATATTGATTAACGGAAAGACACAGGTTGTGAGATAAAATAGTCGCATTTCAGAAAATAAAGGAAAAAAAAATAAATGTAATAAATGATAAATAAATAAGTGCCAGTTTCATTTACTCAGAAAGAGGTACGGAGTTATTTTCAAAGAGTGGAGGGAATGAATCACGATGGCAAAATCACGACGAGGTAGCCTCTAATCTTCTCGAGGGCGGCAACTTAGGTAACCGACGTAAATATCCGGTTTGGATCAAGAGACACGAAGCAGGAAGAGAGAAGAGAACAAAGCGGCGAGGAAGCGGAGAGAAGCGAAATATCAATAAACTGAAATAAAAGCTCAAAGAAAGTAGCGATTTCAGTATCGTTTCCCGGAGGGCGAAAACCTCTCGACGTTGTACGCGAGTAATCACCTCCGGTCCTGGTCGAAAACATAAAATGAGGACAGGAAGAGCCTGCAGGAGGGATGTATAGGGGTCGGGCGGGCGGCGCGTCCTTGAAGTGCAGCAAAAGCAGAAAGATGAAGGAACAATCACGAAGGAAGGGCGGGTCCGGAGCCGCGCTTGTTCAACAAAGGAAGAAAGGGCTCCCTTCGCAAACTATCCTCGTCGTCGGTACCTAACGCGAGATCGTTGAGAAGCGAAGAGAAAGAGAGGGAGGTGAAGGAGAGAAAGAGAGAAGGAAAAGGAGGAAACGAGAAAGAGAGAGAGAGAGAGAGAGGAACTGTGTGTGTGCGTGCGTGGCTGTTTCACTCCACTGATTCTCCATGGCTCCCTCGGAGAGGGTGCGGCAGAGGGAGGTCTGCCAAGGTGGGGTGGGTGGCGGGTGGTCGTACACGAAACAGCACTTACACCCCCGCGACTGCGAACTCCCGACCCTCTCCAACGCTGGCCCACCTCTTGCTGACGGTCGGACTGTAGGATTGCCAGAGGTACGCTTGAACTGTGGATACCACCCTGTACAGCAGTGGTTTTCAGAATCCGGCGTATGGGAGTTACGGACGATTGTGGCGTCCGTACGTATTAACTCCACGTAACTATGCGTATCGGCGAGAGTCTTGTAAATTCCGCGCGTCTACAACAACTGTAACCTATCGAAAATATTACGCGTAATATAATTGTTCTTCTGACGGATATTAAATTTATATATTGTCCACGTATAATTCACGCGCCACAGTATAGTTACAATCGCGAGCTTTATGCGATCTCAATATTTCAGAGAATTACGTGTAAATGCTTTGCCCGCGAGATAATAATTTTAACATTCTACGCGCGGGGCATGCGAATGAATACGAATTTATGTAATATGGATAGCATCACAAATGCATATTATTCGCAACAATTTGTAGAATACAATACTAGCGCGCAGCGTGTGTGATTTGGAATGGCAAATCTGATGAAGCTTCTTGCTCGAACATAATGTGACATATAATGCGTGCCAGTTGTCTTTCACCTTTATTACACGTATTAATTATACGCAGCATTCCGATCGGCGTAACGAATTTCAATTCGCAGTGACACGGATACGCATAATTGCCAGGTGAACGCAAGGTGCAATTAGCCAGAAATAATATATAATCTCGCACGTTCAAAACTTTTAATCAAGTAACCGCCGACGGTTTGCGAAATCAGACATCCACCTGCCATCCCTCCGCGCAGTTTGGACGGCGCGAAAGTATTTAAATTTGATTAGGGATCTCCCAGGAGGAAGAGAGAGAGAAGGTGGGAATGATTTGGAAACCACTGCCTCAGCCCCTCAGCTATACTACTCGTCGACATTGCCGCTTCGTTCGTTTAGGTGTGTAACCCGCCCGTCCGCCCTCCGATTCCATCTCCACCACGTCGAGAGCCACGCGTGTATAGCCTCGCACAGCGTGTCTACACGCGCACAGTCGCACGGACGCGCACGCGAAACACACGGTATATGTATACCCTGCGGAACTCCGTTGATACCTACGCCACTATACACAGCTCGCGTTCTTCCCGTACTTACTCGCCAAGTGGAATTCTCCCGTGGACCGCTTCGCTCCAGCCAGTCAGCCGGCCGACGAGCTAGGCAGCCATCTAGTCGCCCAGCCATCTAGCAAACCTTCCCCGCTCCCTCCCTCCCTCCCCCCCCCCCGCTCCGGAGCCGCCATACCCGGAGCAACTCGCCTCTCCTACCCGATCCGAGTTGGAACTCGCTACGGCCCTGGGTAATGAAAACGAATCGCTCTTCTTCCACGGCCCGCCCTTTTCCATCCTCCCCTCAGCCGTACAGACACGCTCCCGCGGAACGAAACACGGAGGGTCCGCGTCTACTTCAGGTAGACACCGAAAGTCTCGTTTGTCGAAAAGCCTCGGATGTGTTTTTCCTCTTCCCGTCCCCCCGCCCGCCCCCCCGCTCCGTCGAAATCCCTCCGACGCTAAATGGAAAACGTAATTGAGCCTAATGCGATCATTTTTCCGATTATACGACGTGCGGCCGACGGTATAACGCGCCGAGACGTGTCTATTGATATTTTTCAATCTCGCTTTTGACGCCATCGCACGCGCATCTATACGTGCAGGTGAATTCGCGTGTTTTCCTTTTTTTTTCTTTCTTTTTTTTTTTTGTTTTGTGACAGGTGTTCTTTACGAATGAGGATACTTTTACGCCCCATAAATTCCGATAATGAGCCGGCGTAAAACGCAGCGTGACTCGGCGGCTTAGAGAGAGAGAGAGAGAGAGAGATTGCGCGTCGAGATAGGCTCCGCCAGACGCATTAATAGAAATTCATAATTCAGACTAATGAAATTATCCCCTGATTATGCCCGGCAACCTGGCCCGGACGAGCGAATATTCCCAAGCTCGTTAATAAATGAAGCTCGGTGCAAAGGACGATATCAAAGTTACGGAGGCTGATAAAAAGAAATCAGCAGCCCGGTGCACCGCCTCCCTATCCACCACCGCCTTCCCACCCACCCGCGTCCTCCCACGTTCTTCTCGCCTTCCGTCTTCACTTCCTGCGCACCTCGCAGGACAAGGCAGCGAGAGATACTACGGCCGAGAGAGAGGTTGATGTAAATTTGTGCGTTACGGGGCAGCATCGAAGTTGCTGGCTACGGTGGGATGGGTAATGAAAACGAATTGCCCTTTTCCCTACTATTTCTTGATCCTCCCGTCCTCCTCCTCTCCCTCCCCCCTACCGTCGCCTCTTCAGCTTTTTTGACGCCTAGACAGGTCGCGGGAACCGGAGAAGAAAGAGCGAGAGAGAGAGAGCGAGAGAGAAAGAGAGATTCGTTCGACGCGCGTTACTCTTGGGAGATTCCCTTTTACGAGGTAAGAGAGAGGAAGGAGTCACCCACCTCCGTTCTTTTTTTCCTCTCTGTTCCCGTCGCGCGTCTGTGTGCGTCGGGTAATATTTCCGCCGTTCATTCGCAAATTGAAAAGTTTATAACCGGGCGGTAACGGCGAGCAAACGGCGCCGATCGATCGATACATAATGAACTAGCGAACAATGTAGACACGCTTAATTGAAAACTCGTAACTTTTTCGTCCAAAAGATATTTCGGCCCGATATTTCCCACGAACCTCGCTCGCTCGCTCGCGCTGCCGCGCCGCGCGGGAAAATGGTCTCGTACACTGCGCGCGGTGCGGCGCGGCACAACGACCGCGCTCGACCGGACGCGCGGCCTCGTCGTTTTTCAAAATAACATAGCCCCGCGCGCCGCGTTTAATTTTAATTTTAATGAACTCGATAACGCGAGTAATAACGTCGGTCGGCGACTGTGTAACGCGGCGGTATTTCAATTTTCATCGCGTACACCGCGCGACACACGGGAGAACGAAACTTTTCCTCCTATACGTGCCTATCTATACGTAACGTATGTCGAATGTTTGTGGAAAAAAAAATCGATGTGTACATACGTTTGTAAATTGTGTTTCGACCTGGGATGCCACATGGACCATTCATGCGTGTGCACTTTGCAATTTTCTCAATGTCTCTGCATTAATTACGTGTTTTCGTGAATATACTTCGTCAATACAAGAAATATGAAAATTTTAATCGTTATTTATTCCTTCGTGCGTTCCAAATTTTCTCAAAATTGTAATGATATATCGCTTCGACAGCATTAAATAAAGTACAGAAGCATAAGGGGGACGCTCTACCCTTACCTGCTGCATCTTTAAATTTTTATAAAAATATATTATCATTTGACCTAATCGATAAACCACGCTGACAATGAGTGAAAATTATTTTCCATAGAGATATTTACGAAAGTGGCAATCGACGCAGACGGCGCGCCGTGCCGAGTTAAAGAGGGAAGAGCTATTTTTTGAATCCCCTCGCAGAACCTATTTACATATTTCAAGGACCACGGGGAATTCGAAATTCCACGCTCGGTAGACCGTAATACTCTCTCGAGAAAAATAGAACGCGTGCAAAGAATGCGCTCGCGAAAGAGTCGAATGCTGCCGCATATTTCGAATCTCTATCCGTGCTCTTTTCCTTTTCTATACCCTTCGACCGGTTCTCCACTCATTTTGTCACCCTCCCATTACCCCGGCGCCACGCTCTAATTAGACTTACTGAACCCTCTTCGTATCCTTCGTGGTGCCTGAAGAGTTCTTTCCGTACCGTGCGCCACTCATATTGGCGGAAAAATAATAATCCCATCACAAGAGAGAAACAAAGCGAGAGAGAGAGAGAGAGAGAGAGAGAGAGAGAGAAAGAGACAAAGAGAGAGAAGTCTGAAGCACAGGCATGGCCGCAATAAATTGGCTCGTTTAATAGCCGCAATAATTTTATCAACACTTTATGATATCACGAGTCGCACATATAACTTTAGTTCCATCAAATTATTTATTTACATTTGAATGTGCTTTAAAATTTCCTCTTCAATCGATAAAATGTATGAGAAGTGCGATTTTTTCATTAATGTTTTCCTATACGTATAATAAAACATGAATAAAATTTGTAAAATGTTGAAAATGGACAACAATATACGGTAATGGCCAAACCTATATTATATAGATAAATTTTATTTTATTTTTTTATTATTTTATTTCTTTCAAAGCAGAAGCGGCGAGTACACATGATCACACATATTTTGAGGCTACAAATAAACGCAGAAATTGCTCCAATTTGAAAATATCATCAATTTTAGAAGACACTAGTTGTTTCGCGATCAGATAATTATATAGCTTCGTAATTGATTTATGGTTAAATTTATTTTTAACAGAAACAGAACAGCTAAGTTGTCAAAGTAATATTATCTCATGTGTAAACCAGGTCATCACTTATAAATGTTATAAATGTTACTCCCCATTTTATGATAAACTCTAATTAAAATTCAACTTCTATTTCAACATTTATTAATTTCGAACATAAGAATATCCGGAACGCTTTGAGTAACAGTTTATAGTACTTCAATCCCAGAAAAACTTATTTTCGCGAATATAAGATTGAGTTTTTAAATAACTTAGGCAATTTCACAGTTTATCCTCAGTTCATAAATCAGGACATTATTACATCAAGATTTATTTTTAAACAATTCGTTGACCGAAAATTTGTGATTTGCATGTAAGTTAATCTCATTCGACAAGAAAAATGGATCATTTATATAAAAAATCGATAATACTAAAAATAAGAAAACTCCGATGTTTACGGTCTTGTGAGTTTTATGGAACAATACAGACGAGATATACACAAATAGTACCAATGAAATATGTCAAATCTCTCTTCGAAAGATTTTCTCAGATCGATGCTTATATATTTATTCTTCTGATTTATACATCTGATCTGAAATATTCGATTCTGTCCTCGACACACCTATATCTATATATACGAGCACGCGTGCACGTACGTTCCATGTTATACTCGTATTTCATTAAAATAAAAAAAAAACGTGGCGCACAGAGGAATTCTCGTAAGATTAGAGCGACACGCGGAATCGATTAATTCCCCGCAAGCTCGTCGTGTCTGTAACAGGAGCAAGAATGCGGTCATCATGACTTTGAGGACCTGCGATCGATGATGAAAAACGAGATCGTCGAGTGTGTTGCACGGACGGACGAAGGGAGGCGGTAAAACCCGTCCTGTCAGTGAGGGCCTCGGTCGAATCAATTAAAAGCTCGCGGGTCGACTGAAATTTATGCGCGGGAAAAATTAACAAGTCAGATGTTTCCCTTCCTGCTCTTCGACCGTTTACTCACAACGCCGCTCTCGTTTCTACCCCCCTCTCCCCTTGCCACTCCCCTTCCCTGCTGCGAGTCGGGGATATTAAATTAACGACAATAATGAGATGATCGCCGAGCCTCACGAATTCCAGCCTCGTCCTATCCCTTAAAGTCCTTTTAAAGCCTTCCACGAAGATCACGTCACGAGGGGGGGTTCCCGGGTGCGGTCTATTCTCTCTCTTCCCTTCCCGAATATGACATATCTATTTTTGTAGCTCTGCTACGTACACCTAATTTCGATCGGCGCGCGCGAAGCACGTAACTAATTTATTAATACTATATATATGTAACTCGCGCGCGCGCGCGCGCGCGCGCCTATATGCATGCGAGAACGTGTGTCCTATCCCGTTAACGAAACTGCCTGTCGTAAAGTTCCGAAGTTTGTAAATGAGAATTTCGCCAACTTTTGTAATAACCGGTAAAACGTTCCATAATAACGGTCGAGAGTCACTGCATATAGAAAGACACAAATCGGCTCTTTCGCTACTCGCTACGGGCGTATCGCCCCCACCAACTTACTTACCCGCTTCGCCGCGGTTCTTAAGGCGCAGTATAACGTTCGTAATAGCGTGGCGCGGCGCCGCGCGGCGTCGCGCGGACGCTTTTCGATTCCGCGATTCTCGGGCGAAGTTGTTATTCCCGAATAAACAGCGGGGAAGCGATACCGGCGCAATTAAAGGTAAAACACAGCGCGCCGAGGGTCGGAAGAACGAGCAATTTGTACGGTACTATTGGCACTGCCAACTTAATCCTCGGCAAAGTACACGGGGGCGAGCACGGCTCCGCGCCGGCCGATATCGGTCAGAGTAATTAATCAGTGCCATATGGTAAGCCCGAACGTCGACGGCTCGACGACGGCGGAGCAATTAATAACGTTTCCATTATCAATCGTGCGTAGTAACCGCGATGTTTTAACTTTCCCGCCCGACGACGAGTTTGTAGTCGTCGGGAAACGCCGTTAATAACTCTTTCTTATCGATCGCCCTTCGGTGAAACTTTCCGCCTAGTCTACCAGGCTCTCTCGGAGGTGCCGAGAGGTTAGAGCCCGTCCGCTGGCGCAAGTTTTCCCACTCAAATGTACAGCAAGTATCCCGGCGATTTACATACCTAATTCGTTTCGCGTTTGCATATCGCACGATTTACGCGAATCGAAGAATCAGTGGCAAGTTTGGAGTGATATCTACGTGAGATGTGAAGGTATGTGCGTGCAACGACATAGTCGCACGGTCGCACTTATGCCGAATGCGAGATATATTTATACGAATCTCCGATTGAGAAAATCTTTCATATTTCATCTTTTAATATATAAATAATATAAATTAATTAATTGTAGAAATTATTTAATCGTGTTTATTCCTTGTCAAGTTTACGTAATCAATGATCAGTCACGTGTGACAGCACAATGATCCATACACGGAAAGAACAATTTTGCTGAATCCAGATTTGAAAATAATTTTTGTTCAATCAAAATAATTTTGTGCGAATGTCAAAATGATCGCTAGAATATCAAAACATTTTATAGCCATGCTCATCAGTTTTAACATTCCAACAAATTATTTTGATAATTCAACAAAAAATTATTTTCAGATCTGTTTTTAACAAAATTTTTCTTTCAACCTTTCTCTAGACCTTTCAACAAAATTGTTCTTTCCGTGTATGAAATCTTTCTGAATTATACATCTTCGTAATACATATCGACGCATCAAAGAGTTCTTAATTATTTACTAAAATATTAAAGTTTGACGTAAAGTTTGACAGCCATATTTTCGAGTTATTAATCGATTAATTTACTCATCACAGGGATCTTTCAAAAAAATCAGAAAACTCTTTTTAGGGAGGAAGGATAAACAAGAGAGCCAGAATTATATTAATTATATCGAAATGAAAATGAGAGATACTATAATCTCGCCGAAGGTTCGAAGAGCCGCGTGACGATAAAAATTTCACTTTCGGCTCGCGCCATATCGGGCGTGCGCGAGTTAAATTGATTTAGTAGGGAAAATGTAAACGATTAGGAGGACATTCCAATTATAAACAATAGCGCCAGCGACGCGACGCGACGCACGTGTGTTCGCGCGTATACGCATACAACATGAACGGAAGGGTTAAAAGGGAGAACCTTACCGTATGTAATCAGACACAATTGTGGATTTGTGCCGCCTCGCGCGGTAATTAGTGCTGAAAATTCGCGTCGGAATTACCGGGGCCATAAAATATAGCTGCTTTATGGTATAAAAGCTAATTAGTGGCACGTGCTCGCGGCAACGAGACGCGCAGGATACAATTAGTAACGAATCGCGGCAGCTGCGCCGACTGGAGGAAAATTCATCAGGCGCCGACGGGAAAAATATGTAAATGTTTGGAAAAACAAATTATCCCCGCATATTGTCCGGTCGCGATTTAGTAATTGCCATTTCATTAGCAACAAATATCAAAAGCTATATAAACGCGTCACCGTGAATAAAGCTTGAACGAAATCGTCAGTTAATAATCCATATTTTTCGTAATCCATTTAATCCGATTAAAGCGCGGGGCATTAAAAACTGTTAAAAAGTGCTTTAATGCAGCACGTAAGAGACTTCAATGTTAATTTAATGCAGATAATGTTTATCGCTTATTGTGGGCAGTCACTTGCTAGAATAACATTTAGCATACAATTTTACCGTAGAATAACTCTTACGATTTATGGTTTTATTAACGGATCTTAAAATAATTAGACCATCAAACTGTATTTCATAATTCTCTCCCTTAGCAATTTTTTGATCTCAATTAACAGTGGGAATCTCCTTTGAGAAACTTTAAGGGAGGAAGATAAATGATTCGCGTCAGTGGGCGGAAGTTACATTTGCATGTTATACGCAGAGACCGGTGTCTCGAAAGGTTTTATCATATTATCTACTTCGTTAGCTGAATAATTGGATTTGCGGTTAGACAATATCCTGGCGGGATCCCAAGGGCGTGCGGCCACGCGCGTTTTTAGGTATTCTATACACTACATATACTGCAATAACCAGCAGCTAATAAATATTCGACGATGAATGTATCGGCAGCTCTCAACGAAATAGAAGAAAATATAGAAGTGGAAAGAGAGGGAGAGAGAGAAAGAGAAGGAAAGCGAGGAGAGTTATTGTAAGAGGCGAGAGAATGAAATTCACCGAGCTTCATATCGCGGTCGTTACTTTTCACCCCCTGGAATTTATTTTCCCCCTTCTCGTCTCGTCGTATGCGTTTTTCGTGGGTCACATGAAAGGACAGAAAGAGAGAAAAGCGGGGGAGGGGGGGGGTGAGGAGAGAGAAAAGAGCGAGAAGGGAAGAAATAAACGCGAGAGAACATGATAGATAGAGAAACCGAGGGAGAGAATACGGGAGCGAAGCAAGAGACAGAGTAAGATGTGTGTCGGATCAAAGAGAGGGAGATAAAGAGAGAAGCCGAGAGAGGCGGAAACGCGATGGTAAAAAAAAAGGAGAAAAAAAGGAAATATGGAGAAGAGGGCGAGAAAGATAGAGAAATGCGAAGGCGGAAGGCGAGGGAAGGGGGGAGAGGGCGAGAGAAGGAAAGCGCGGGAAAGAAGGGTAGAGATGTGGGAGCGTGAGCCGGAATCGGTGCCGTGAGGGATTTCGAAGAAGGCAATATTTCAATCGACGTCAGATTTATCGACCTCCCGCCCGCCCGGCCATACGAAATGGCCGGCGCGCGTGTTACGTGCCACTTCGTGAAGTGGTCTCATGTCTCTCTCGCGGCCACCTGCAGGCTGTCTGCCTGCGCGGCGGCTCCGTTTTGTCCGTCATGTGTCGTTACGCGCGAATCTCATCTTCTTCATCCCGTTTTAACGCTCCCGAGCAGCGGCCGACCATCTCGTCGATCTCGATCCGACCGCTTCGACCGCTCGTTTCAGTCATCGCCCATGTACGCGTGCCTATATACACGATTCTTTTAAGATATTAATCGACTGGCACACAAGTAGGGCGGCCCCGTCGTAAATCTGCCACCCTTCGCTTCTTCGTTTTGTCATGTGTGCACGAAACGCACTACTCGATGTCTTACTGGGCTACGGCGACGCGTCGAGAAAAATATTGGAAAGATCGAATGTGTTATAGGGGTGCGGTCCCTCCCTCTCGACTTTACTCCGTCCCGTAAAAAACTGAATTTGACACGCCTGGTTTAGAGGAAGGAATAGTCGGCCATATCGGCCAGGTGCCGGTTGTTTATTACTTTGTAAGTCCAATATTTCGACCCATGTATATAGGGCCATATAAATAAAGTGCGGCACAAACGTTGCTGCTTTTCGATGCAGCAACAAATACTTCGAAGTATGTAGAGAATGTTGTCCCCTATTTAGAAAATAGAGAGAGAGAGAGAGAGAGAGAGAGAGAGAGAGTTGTTAACTGTAGAAATTAACAAAGAAAAGAGACGTTGAGCGACGTGGATTAGTCAAAATTTACCGATGCAAATCGGGAAACATTATGGATAATGCTCAGACTACGTGTTTCATTTCACTGATGATTTCGGCCACGGTATACTCTCGCTCCCTGTTTATTAATCATAACTGTTGAACAATATACGGAAGTTGCGCCACTGCACGCTGCACACAGTTCCGCCTTTAGAGCTTACAGTTCAGCTCAATGTAAAGCTGGGATAAAATTCAGCCAGTAACGTTACTCTCCCGCAACAATTGCGGTTAGTACTGCAGGCACACAGGTAAGATTATTGTTATAGTTATTATTATCACCGTACCACGTTACGATAATCCGCATATATATTTGGCTTCCGAAACATTCTGCCTCGGTCCCTCGGCATGCTAAGCAGCGGAGTTTCGTCTCCGAGCTTCGTTTCGCGACTCCGCCACTTCCGTCCGCGATCGTTTAACTAGCGAACGAAGCCAGTGTGTCACATACACACATGCATACACAAATTTCCCGCGCGCGTACATTCAGGCGTCTCGACAATTGAATTACGTCTCTATCGCGCCGTCGATATCCCGGTGATGTCGATTTTCAATTTATTCGACCGGGGTACCAACCCGGCCACGAGAGAGAGAGAGAGAGAGAGAGAGAGAGAGAGAGAGAGAGAGAGAGAGTCAGGGACGGTATAAGGTGGTTGAGACAACGCTTGACAATCGCGAAAAAATCGGAAAACAAAAGTCCGGAGGACGACACACGGACGGAATCTATTTGATCGCGCGGGAGGGATGCGCGACGCGTTCGAGTATGTGGATTGGGTTGTTGCACATAAGAGGTTGCTCGAGGCGTTATGGGATTCCGCGCGATGGAGACGACAGCGGCGAAGGCGGACGCGCAGGAGTGAAAGGGGGGGGGGAGTGGAGAAGGGCGGAGAGGAGGGGAGGGTAGAGCGCGGAAACCCGGGCTCCGCGGAGGGAACAACGGGGGGAAAGGGAGCGGGCGAGGGGGAGTCGGTGAACGAGGGAAGAACCGCGATGCTCCGGATTGGCACGAAGGGTTGAGGCTGCTGGCTTGCGCTTCGGCAACTTGGCGGGGTTCGGCGAGGCATTGAAATTGCAAATGCGCATTATGGATATTTCCCTATAGAGGGTCGAATACCTCTCTCTCCCGGTCTCTTACCACGCTTCTCGCTCTTTCCCATTCCGCATCCCGCTCGCACCTTCCGCCACCCCGCATCACGTCTTCGCACTCTCGCTCGAGCTCTCTTTCATTCCCTTCGCTCCTTACACGCATCAGTTCGCATTCGCTCTTCCTCTCTCCTTCTCTCTCTTTCTTTCTTACATTTCGTTCTCTCTCTCTCTCTCTCTCTCTCACTCTCTCTCATCGTTACGCTCTCTCATCACATCTTTGCTTACTCTCGTATCGCTCCCCCTCCCCGCGATTTCCTTTTTCCCTCTCGCGCTCTTCCTTTGTCGCGGTCGCGCATTCTTCTTTCTCTCTTTTTGTCTTCTTTTCTCTTCCGTTCTCGTACGAAAACGGAAACGCACGTTGGAAAGCGCATACAGTCGCTCTCATTTCCCCGTGTCCCATTCCCGCCTATCTCCGACATTCTCACTTCGTACATGGATTATTTTCTCTTCTCGTTCTATTGCCGCTTCTAGCTTATTTTCTTTCCCAATTTCTCACATTGATCCCCCGTTTTGTTTCGTTTCTCGTCCTTATTCCTCTTACCTCTCTCGTGCCGTTTTTCTGGAATATATTCTAAATATAAGGAGGACGCATCATCCTTACACGCATCACGTTACAAGCGACATCCCCGAGGCTGCATCCGATTCACGGGCTGTGAACCTTGGATTCCATCATCCTTATGCTATCTTCACCACCTTCACGCTATCTTCAACGCCCTCATTCACTCTCACTACGCTTTCTCTCGCACCTGCCTGTCTCTTTTGACATGCGTCCAGGACAGTGGTTCGCAATTTCTAGTTCTTTCACACTAATCGTTTTTAAATAAAATTGCTACAGAAGATGCAGCCTCCAATTGTCAAAAGTTTGTCATAATTTTCGATAATAATGTTCAAAAAGATATTTTGAAAATTCTTACACAATTGCATTCGCACTGTTTAATAATGGCAGACCCGAAAAAATTAAATATAAAAGTTCATACAACATGTAATTAATACATGCATGTAATAGATGTTTGAAAACGATTAAATATTGTAAATATCATAAATGTAATGATTTCACAATAATTCAAGAAAGAGAAAGAGAGAAGAAAGCGAGAAGAGAAGTTATTTGTTAAATGAAAGTTAAAGACGTTCTTTTTACGACCGATGTGACTTCTGCGGTGCAATAGTGAGCCAATTTGAGCGTCACTGACGCGTTCTCGCGAAGGATTCCGAGGGGGTAAAAGCGAGGCTGGAAACGTAGGGGCGAATAGGTAAGTGAATCTGTTACATGGGTTCGGCAGGGGTTCAGATTGCTTTGGGCGATTCCCTCTTCCTTCGAATCGACACCCCACTGGGCTCCCAGTCACCATTGTACACTCGTAGTCGCTGCTTATCCTATCGAATATATTTCTCCCCTCCCTACCTTTCGCAGCACCGCGCATAGTTACGTGGAAATCAAGGCGAGACTCGAATCGTGCTAACATTATTGCTATTCGCTAGAATCCTTGACGACACTAATACACTAACTTCTTAAAATTAATTTACTTATGCATCGGTCTTTTTATCTTGATACATTTCATAGTGCAGCTTTTTTCAAAAAGAATCAATAACAGATTTTGGGCAAATTGAATTATGTATAAATATTTTATATAAATTTCATATTCCCCAAAATTCAACAGATTGGAGAGAGAGGACTTTTAAAGCCATGCTCTACGTTATGTAAATAAGACAAATTATACGTATTTATATAAAAATATACATACAAATTACTCCCAAAATCTAACAGCGGATGTTAATTAATGTTTATATTTCTCATATAGTATACTGAGAGAAAATAAACTATAGTCAGGAAGATAATTACTAATGTAAATATAATCGTGTTTTATAATAAACGATTATCGTACAGAAAATCTTGATTTTTGAATTACAAACTGAAACAAGTAAATAAGTTGCAAATAATCAAAAATTGTTCTATATAAATAAAAGAACTTTACTTTTTTATGCGGGGATATTTCATAAAAAGTAAACACTCGCATGTATGTGTAATTTAATCTATTAGCAATATAGAGCGCAACATAATAAAATATTACTGTACATTATACGTATTGTATATTCTTTATCTCTCCTGCACTATTTTTTTCTGCAATTTTATTCCATATTTTTACGCACGTAAAGCGACATGTATTTCCATTCTTATCGTTAAATGCAATCGAGATTGTACATTGTACAATAAATAAAATGTAAAAGCTTCTAATAAAAAATATTGAAATACGTATATCATAAACTGTTTTAGTTAAATCCCAGAATATAAAGCGCGATTGCGAATTCCGCGAATTTCAATTAGTGTCCAATTAATGTCTGCCGCAAGAATGGGCGTAAATTTGCGATCGCGTATAATTCGATGTTTGCATTTTGAGTTGCTTACTATTACAAGGTTTATTTGCCGGGGCCGAAAAATAAAAAATTCATGCTGTAAATAAGAGAACCGCCGTCGTGTGAAATCGATCGTCGGCCAAGCCCGACCTCGGGAAAACTCGGCAAAAATCAGTAACGCGATGGTTTTTCGTTGCAAAAGCACCCCGTCACGCTAGAGAGACCCATGCACAGACACATATGTGTATAGTATTATTTATTTTGTAAACAACGCCACAACATCCGCGGCCGAGCGTGAAAGTGAGGCCAGTTTATTTCGTTTCCGTTTGTCCCGTACCAATTCAATTTCGAAATAAAAAAAAAAAGCACCAGGGGGGTTAAGTGACAATCCCCCGTGTGGCTTCCCGATTTTTTTACGTTTTGCTTCATTTTAGAAAAATCACGATCCCATATACGCATAAAAACATTCTTTGTTTGAACAGTATGCCGGTCGGTCGGTCGTAGAGATTTATACATGAAAGCTTTCCTTTCAAACTTGTTTAACGTTAAATTCTTTTTCTCTTTCTGTGTCTCTCTTTTTCTTGCTTTTGCTGAATTAATGGCTCGAATATAAAATTTAGAGTCTAGAATTAAACTATATAATTACGAATAATAAGTACCTGTTTTGTCAAATAGTCGTAGCATATTTAATATTTTTGCTTTGTTATACATTTCATATGCCACGTATGTATTCCATGTATTTCACTGCTCATGTTGCGGCTGTCGCTTGTCCGCGCTCGACGCTGTTTGTACACATCTTACATATTATAACGTGGCAATTGTGGCGCGTGAGCTACGCGTCAGCTTTCCTTTTACCAAAGATCCGGGTTCAAATCCGCCCAGAACAATATAGATAAATCGGTTTTAGTCGAGATTTACAATCGATCGCCACCTCTCGAAAAGCGACGGCAAATCATCGAGAGTAACTTGCTACGAACCTATGGATCCTTTGGTCAAATACTCTAATGTCTCTTGAGCATCTTTAACTTGTTTCTCGATTACACCGACAATTTTTGCATCGGACATTCGAGTGCGTGACATGTGCCGAATGTGTTAGCCAGCTGTTGACCGAATGTGACACGTCGAGCCGTAAGGCCGGATTATGGAATGATAGAACGGAAACGGTTGAGAGCGTCTCAACCGTTTGTAACATCTTACATAATTCTTTTTCTTTCATCGTAGACCGTCTTGCAGGGCAAGGGTCTCCTCGAGCGTTAGCGAATCGGGAAAATTAAATCAATCGAGTATCGCGTCTGCGATCGGTTCGTTAACCTTAGTTTAATTTTAAAACGGCGCGAAGCATTAAGGCCATTTTTTGCAAGCGATTTGCGCTCGCGCTTGACTGACTGAAGAGCGCGAAAACAAAACGAACAGAAGATAACAGGGGAAGAACGACGTGAAAAATACTGGCGAAACGCCTTCGATCGCGTTCTAGTTGTTTGTTGCATAATTTGTGCCCAAGAGCGCACCGCGGACGCTTATGCGCGGACTCTGACTAATTACGTGACTGAAATATGTACGTGTAAAAATTGTAAAGAAAAAACATGAACGATATAAGTTTGAAAATTCGATTATAAAAATCAATTGAAAGATGAGAATCGCGTTGTATTAATCTGACGTAAAAATGACAACTAATTAATATAAATTATAAGAAAATTATATAACTGATATTAACAATTTGAATCTATCGAGTCGCCTGTACCTATATACATGTATATAAATCGATTGATGCAAAAATGTACGGTGGCTCATGATAAATCGGCCATGTCTCCTCGTCAGTAGGTTACCGCCAATAATTCTCGAGAACCTTTATAGCCGTTCGTCAGCCTCGATTTTCGTCGACCATGTACGAGTATACCTTCATCCATGTCCTCCAGCGATCTTTATTTACTTTTATTCCCTCCATTATTCGAGCTTTTACTGTGCCGCCGATAGAGACAGGGGCTGCTCGATAATACACACTTTTATTTTCATTCCCACGCCCGAGTGGCTCGCTCTCGAAGCAGCAGCGGCAGCGGCAGCGGCAACGGCGGCAGCAGCAGCAGCAGCAGCAAGCCGATATACCACTTGTTCTTTTCACGTCATTTTTAACGAACGGATATGATATCCCCATAGTCTTGCTATAATGCAGAATAATCAATACCGGGGCCATCGCGCGGCTGTGTGCCGACATCTCGACGGATAGGATATTAAAAGTTTGACGTTTCGTTATCGATGGCTTCCACATAAGCCAGCGACTAGTTGAGTTGCAAAAATATGAAAGGAAGTTGCATTGTTCTGTGGACTTTATGCCCTTAATATGGATATCTAGAAGACAGGTTGATGCTTCGGTGTAAAAAAAAAAAAGAAAATGTGCTTTAAGTGTCGCGATTATATAGTTTTCACAATTCAGCAGCCTCGTCACGGTAAACACGGTAACTTACGTCATAACTTACGTCATAACGAAATTGAGGTGTAATTTCATTTCTCGTTGAGCAAATAGAGTGATGTATTGGAAAAGCTAACAATTTCTGAAATTTATCTTTACAACGACAAAAATTAATAAAAAAACATTTGGCAATCCATATTTTTAATTCTCCATAAATTTAGTTTCGCCGCACGAGAGACGTAGTTTCCGATCGGAATTGTTTAATTTTATAGGTAGGAGGAAAAGAGAAATATGGTCCTATAAAATTTATTGGCGCAAAGTTGTTTCAAATAAAAAAAAAGCAATTCGTGCAACTCGATGTACAGAGAATGGCGGTCTTTATTAACGTATCTAAAAATAAACAATTTTAATTTCTACGTTAATTTTGAAATGGAAATGAAATAAAAAAAAGGGCAGAGAATAAGAATAAAATATATATGCGACGTAGCGTCCTGCTTTGACAGATAATATATTCCTGCCTTCGATAAACAAATCATAGTATTTATATTTTTATAAACAAGATGCGATATTAAGAGAATTTCGAATACAAAGTAAGTCTCATGGGGAGGGGGGGGGGGGGAGACGGAGAAATAGAGGTGCGCGCGCTCTATAAAGCTTCCATCAAACAGAATGTTTTAATAAGGCTCGTAAGTAGCATTCGATATGTCAGGGTACAAGACTTAGGGAAGATGAAATGCACAGCTGTGCGTAAAAGGGATGAAAGGCAAGGAAACGAGTATAAAAGGGAGGCCGCGCGCTGCGCGCGCGGAAAAGCGGGACGGATAGATGGTATACGGCTGCCACGGCTGCCACGCACACCGAAAAACTCGAATTCACCGGCAGGTCGAGGAGTCTGTAAAAGTATGACGGTAACTACGACGGAAGATTGAATAATGCGATAAGTTTGTAGTTGGAGAACTCGATGGGGCCATGCAAATCAATGATTAATCACGGGCTAAATCATGGGCTTAGATGTCTCTAATATTATTAACTGGCATGCCTCTCTCTCTCTCTCTCTCTTGCTTTTAAATAATTAATTTACTCAATGCAACTTCTTTTAATAATTTTTTAAATTTTATTTTCGATGCGATTGGTAAAATATAAAATATTATTTAAAATCTTAATGTATATTACAACTAATTGAATTAAGTAATAACAAACTAAAACAAAATTAAATCTGGCACTTTATTTTCCTGTCAATTAAAATTTAATTATTATATGTATAGATTTGTGTGACTGTTGACAAGAAGAAAAATATATATATATTGTCACTTGCTCCGTTTTTTAATTTGTTAAATTTTATTTTTAGAATATGCGTTTGATAAAACATTATTTACAATTAGTATCTTAATGTGTACTGATGCTAATCGATTTTAAATAATAGCGCACTTAAAAAAATTAACTTTCTTCGTTTCTCCCTCAATAACATTAAAATTAAATTGCCATATAGATAAATTCGTGACTATTTTATTATTTTCTTCGTTTTTTTTTCCTTGAGAAGGCAAGTGTACAACTCGCAAGTAAACTTAAGTTACAATTAGAGTTCTCCTCCTTTTAATGACTCCCGGCATTCGCTCGTTATCCAGAAGGGTCAAATGTCCCGGCTGCACAATTAAGTTAAGAACTACTTAATAGACTGTTCTTACGAAATAACGAGTTAAATCGATTTACTCTTTCAAGCGCGTTGAACGTCTGAAAACGGGATTAGCGGAACACTATTTTTTTTTCCCCCTCCGTTTCGCCGCAAATCGAGGTGAATTAGTGCGCGACAGTAATGGCACCAATCGAGGTTTATGAAAGGGCCATGTTGCATATATGCGCGGATATATCAAAGTGCGGAATCGGGTCAAGCTGTTTAGTTGCGTCGTTGCAACTGGCACATTGTACCGTCCCGCCCCGTTACAACTTTACGTTGTAATTGCCGTCGCCCGGCCGTCACCGCGTGGAGGTAAAGTTTCCGTCATCCCGTTATACCGACGTTGAACGGAACCGGTGTTATTGCAGCGACCGTGAAATTAGCCTCGTGAAAATCTGCAGTGTAAAATCTGATGGGCATTTTGCCGAAGCCGCGCTAGCGTCGTCGTGTAGTAATTGAACCACTTCTTACGAATCGTCGCTGTATATAGTGCACGCGCTCGTTCGATAACGACAACGATCAAAGTAAAATTCGTTTTATTTTGCGACTCTCTCTCTCTCTCTCTCTTTCTCCTCTTCTTTTCTCCTCTCTTTGTCTTTCCCCCTTTGTAATTTGATGCTTCTCGAAAATTGGCTCGTGCGCTTGAACAAACGAATGATCGGGTACTCGTGTGATCTCCTACGGAGACCCCTCTTGCGAGTTCTTAACGCGAAAATGGTAATTTAAGAGTCGTCTCTGAACCACTACCGTATCGTACGCTGATACTTTGCCGATGTACGGCCACACACACACACACACACACACATACACGCACGCACGCGCGCGGATTACAGGCACGATGAATCTGTGTGTACATCATCCCGGTGTCCGTCAAATAACCGTGCACTCGAATACACAAACAGGCATTCGATTCGTGCCGTAGATAGGGGTAGTTACAGGAATCTATTGTACTCTGGAGAGGTCGCGCGAGGGTCGGAGGGAGTGAAAAGGGGGAAACGAGAGGACGCGGCTATTCGATAGAGAGTAGGGCGAGGGAGAGCGACCGGGGCGCCGGGAAAGGTGGAGGAGGGAAAGGGCAGGGGATAGAAAGCGCGTCTGGATGAATGGCGGCGGCGTTGCTGGTGGTGGTAGTGGTGGTGGTGGCTTTTAGCTGGGCGCATTCAACCGCGAGGGTTAGCCGGGAGTATGGTATTAACGCATCCGCACGCGGTACACAAGGGGCGGACGATGCGTTAGTTTCGCAAAATCGGCTATAAAACGTATTGCCTACGGTGGAGATCGCAACTCGGTAGTATTCGTTTAATGTAGTTTACCGCCGGTGGCCGTCGCGATGCGGAAGTTATTCCTTGCAGCATTCGGAAACCTGCAAACGGACGGAGCGAATCCAGCACCGACCTGCTGATATTTGTATCTGTACACCGGAAAAAGTACAAAAAAGCTTCAAATATCGAATATTCTTATCGATGTTTGATTTATTAAAATACATTCAAACTTTGTGGTCAAATTATGTGTAATGTTTCAAAAAATTTTGATTGAACATTGAAATATGTAATTACATTTTGATAATATATTGTGTGTATGCGTGAATAAAATTAAATCAAATTTTTCCTAAAATTTTGTTAAAATAAAATAAAGTTCAAAAATGAAATTCACAATGATATTTATAAATTCCAAAAGATTCCAATATATATAATTTCTAATGTATGATGCTCGATATATGAAATATATACTCTAATATGTATATGAAATCTCGATATTAAAAGCCATCATCTATCTCTGTCAATATTTGCATCTGAAAGGTTCGGAATAATTTTTTATAGTTCATTAGAATCAATACGTTAAAACGTCGAGGGCAAAAACATCGATGAAGAATCAGGGCATTAATATTATACAATACTTTACGCTATAACAACAATGATTATTGTCTCTTCGACAAGATTATCAAAGGCCATCAGATTTATTCAACGGCTAATATTTAATCCGGTTCGCATTCGCCGCATGTTTTCCCGTGAATACAAACGTTATCATAAATCTCTCATTAAACTCTTTTCACGAAGTTACGAGCGTTGTTTAGACATGAAAGAATACAGATATCAAATGGTATGCACTCGCGTAACGACGCAACGCTTTCATTTAGATAACAAAGAGAACGGGATTGCCGTCGTCCATATACCGCGGACGCGTAGGGTGACCGGGCAAGGGGTAGAAAATAATCAAGCGGAGTGTACGAGCGGTAGGAGGATGAACTACGCAGGGCCGGCTCTGAAATATGTTATACGCCGTAGGACGCCGCAGTGGCGGCGGCCGTGTTTGTTTAATTCGGTTTAACGCATTCGGGGAGAGAGGGACATGAAAAGGAGAGAGAGAGAGAATTGAAAATAGAAAGAGAGACAGGCTCGCAAGGACTGAAACCGCCGCGCTGTCCCATCCCGTCCCGTTTTCGTGCTGTCGTTCAACGCGTCTCCGTGCGGAACCGATTGCGTGCTCCTCCTTCGGAGAGACGGAGGGTTTAGGCCCTAACATCCATTCTCTCCCCCCCTGAACAGATTCGATGATAGTGTAAAATAGATATGATTAAGGGGACGACGAAACGCGACCGAGAGTTTGCGGGCCCTAGTGGATTTAATCATATAAGTTCGGCGATGATGAATTCACGAAGGAGTGGCTGAAAGCTGAGGTAGGAAGGAAGAGAGAGAAGGAGAGAGAGATAGAGGAGCGAAATTTCGACAAGTTTCTTACCTCCTTCGAATTGAGGGAGAGCCCGATGAAGCATCGAGCACAAAATTGCGAACGGTTTTCGATTAAGGATTGCGTTAAGGTAAGTCTGTCCACGTTTATTGAAACTAACAAGGCATATATATATATATATATATATATATATATGTATATATATATATACATACATCTATCCCTTCCCGCGAAAATGCAAACGATCAAATGTTCATTTTCAAACGGAAGGCCACTTCTCCGTAACGGTGTGAATTACACGTGGTGCAGGATGCTTCCGCAGTTCCGAGCGTATCTTTCAGCTCCGGCGTGTTAATTATACTCTCACACGCGGATCATTTCACCTCCGCGTCTCGTTGTTCAACGCAACGCAACACAACGCTCCGACGTTGTGTTTGCACGTGTAATAATCGTGTTAATAATCTGGTCGAGCGAGCCGTGGGCGAGTCGAGGGACGCGCGAGAGAGCGTGTGCGGGGGAGTTGGTGTGTTTCATCGGGACTTAGGAATCAAATATTTGCACGACTCGAGCTTCGCCTCGGTTTACACGGCGAAGCTCGCGAATCCTAAATACTCAGCATTTACCTCGACTCGCCGACGGAAAACTGGTGAAGTGGTGCTCAACGGAGGAGGGATGGGGGAGGAGAAGGAGGACTGTCGGAGGAGGAGGAGGAGGAGGAGGAGGAAGAGGAGGAGTGCGAGTGACGGGTCTGGTTACGCGAATATCGCGAGAGGGTTAATTTGTCGGCTCCGCACGTTCGCGCGGATTCGAAAATCGCAAGCCGCGCGCGATTACGCCGCGGGCGTGCGGCGCGTCAAAATAGCGCTGAATCAGCGGCCATTACCGCGGTACCGAGGCCCGGTCCTTATTATTGCGAGTTAAATCGTCCAGGCGTTTATCGTTCGTGAAGAGTCGCTACACGAGTCCCTCTAATTGGCCCCTCGCTGCACGATCGTCGTGAGAATGGAATTAACGGACGAGCTTGAGAAAGCTCTGCATGGGCGTTATACGTACAGCGTGCGAGGGGATTCCGCCTACCTCTAATTTCCGCTCACAAAAGGATAATTGAGCCGGTCACTTCAAGGGGAACGGCAGGAAAATCAGTTTTATCATGCAAAAATTCATTAGAGTTGCCTCAGTCGGTTCACGCGACCATTAAGCTACAACAACAGCAAAACGTCTGAGACGATAAAAGCGTCTCGGGACAATTCATGCAACGCCTGCAATAATGTTTGCGCAACATTGTAAGTTATTGTGAAAGCAGCCTTGTCCATCTTCTGCCTGAAAAATTGCTTACGCGTCGTTTCTCAAACGAGCGATTCGGTCTTACTAAATTTGGTCGCTCCAGCGAACAAATTAACCACGTGTGCGAAACGTTTTCTCACAGCGTTCCCTTAAAACGAAAAGACACGATGATCTTAGACACACACACACACACACACACAGCTATCGCCGCACGATTCGAGGTCTGGCACTTAAACTCACCGCGCGCGTCGTCGATATCCGAATGCTCTTATCCTCCTCGAACGCGCACATCGATTCGACGTATCCGGGTTCGGTGATCCCCGGCTACCACCCTGCATGTCTAACCTACATACATACGTATACATGATGGATGCTCTTCCGCGTGTCCGAGCATCACACGAGTGAAATGCATCCCAACGGCTGCTCCGCCGCCATCGGGGAGTGCAAAAATATGGTCGAGAGCGTGGCAAAGGTGAAAAAGAGTAGGCGATGTACGGTACGTAAAAAAAACTGGAGAAATATTTGGATTTTTAAGTTCTATGAAATTTTTGCGACCAAGGGACTTCTCCTCGGGGAGAGGGGTCGATCCGGGACCTGCCTTCCACATCCGACCTCGCTGATATCCGATGTCGACGACGGCTCGGTTGTCTCTCTTGTACTCCTCGAATTGCTATCGATTCGACATTCCCGATCATGTTTGTGGTCCTCGTGTATATCTGTCTTATATATGTCGCAGGCTTATCGTGAAACGCGGTACATTTCATGAACGATCTTAGTATACCAAACGCAATGTTCCATGAAGCGTCTGTTCGCATCAGCCTTATCGTTGAAGGTGACATACGTGTGTATTATCCGATAAATAATCTGATTTCGCAAATTTTAGTGTATCAACCGATAATCCAATTTAGAAAATCAATTTAAAACACGCGTTGCTGCCTGTTCGATCATTTTCGCTTATATCCGTCAGCGAGCAAAAATCGCGTAGAAAAGTAGAAACATTAAAAAATTTTGCTTTTCTCTCCAGAAAGAAAGCTCTCTTCGCGAAATGAAATCGGGGATATCGCGACGAGTTCCGCGAACGCATCGACACGGGGCAATAATCCCAGTCGCATGTTTCTTAACAACGGCGCGCAACGGCGGATTGACATCGTGACAAATTGGCGCGTATACGAGCGGCTATCTGTATCAAGCGGATGAATGCCCGTAACGGGCGGAATAGGTACGAAGCCTATTCCCCTCTTTCCCCTCCCCTCCCCCTCCCCCTCTCCCCCTCCTCCACCCCTCGTGTGTCCGCAGAGGCGCGCCTATGACATTAATACATCATCGATTGTCCCATAAATGTACACGCCGCTGGCGTGGAGTGCCGATATTCAGTTCGCTCCAATCGTTCCAGTCATTATGCACCCGATGCAAACCCGCCTATTAGATAGCCCGCCCCCGCAGTGGAAGCCTGCGTTCATAGTTACTTCGATTCTCATGTCACGCGTGTGTGCGCGCACGCGCGTGTGTGTGTGTGTGTGCGTGCGTGCGCGCCGGACACCACACGCACTTCGTGCGCTCGTAGATCGTGTTATACGACGCGTCCTACTCGCGCACGAGGAAGCGGCCGTTATTACGACATTACGTAGATAAATGGCGTGGACAAATGCGGCGTATCTCTATCGTGCACGGATAGGCGAAGACGTTTCAGAAGACTCCATTCACGAAAGCAAACCGTCACTCCGTATCGGATAACGATCGATAAATTATACATATGTATAACACCGATCGTCGACGTATCCGAGAGATCAGCCGCATAGACATTTAATATTGGAAATTTGAAACTCTCTCGCGCGACAGATAATGACTCGCGCGACTTAGGGAGTATCGAATTGCCTTAGTGCGATAAAGATCCATCTATAATAAGAGTATAGTAAGCCGTATAAGAAATTGAACAATCGGAGTCGAATATGAGAAGAATAATCGACTGTGATTGGTCAATTTCTTACGGCTTACTACTCTCGTTGTAGATGGACCTTAAACAGCTCTCGCTTAAGTTTCGGCCACCGGCCCGCGTAAAAAGTTTTCAATTTATACGAACCCGCTTCTTATCGCGAAAGTTTGCACGCTGCAATTCATAAAACAAACGCTCGGCGATACGATGAAAGAGAGCGGGAGCGACGCGCATGTATTATACCAACGCTCGCTGCAACACGTCCGCGAGCAGCGGTGAATAAAGCACTCTCTTTGGTTTTTTTTCTTTTACAACGGTAGCGTGACTAAATCTTAAACAGCGTCTCTCCCTTTCTAAGGGATTTGTAAGATTTATAGTTTAGCGAGTGTGTATGTGTGCGGCGCGCTGTGTAAAGTCGACGACGGTTTAATAACTACAATTTCGCCGAATCTTACGACATTTTTATGAGCGTTTTGTTGCGCGGCGTGTTCTTACGCTTGATTAGGCCACTATAGCGGTTCACAGCAGTCCTCGACTGCGTTTTTATAGATTACAAAAATGTATTCGTTACATTTATACGGAGTCGGAAAAAAGTATAAGCATCAAATCTCAAGAACGTAAGTGCACTTCCTGCATTTAAAGATATCTCTGTCGAACGGCAAACTTTCGCGCGCGGAAAAGGAAATGATGTTGTACTAACGGCATTAATTAACAGCGGTCTAATTGAAAATAATCTGGTTCGCTCAATAACAGTATCAATGGAACAAATGACATTTTATTGAAACAAGAGCAATGGCGCATTTGTTTCATTAATACTGTCATTGAATTAACAAGATTATTATTTTCAATTAAACGCTGCCGGATAATGCTGTTACAGCATCATTTCTTTTCCATGCCATTTTCAAATGTTGGCGCATCGTGTCGCAACAATGTTAAATAATTATTATATGAATTAGAAATATATATGGATCACTCGTTAAACCGTAACAAATTTGAAATTCGGATCTTATCCAATGAAATACGTGACGACTCGCAAATCGAATTCGGGGAAAGTTAACGTCAGCACGAGTATCTGTAGTCGCCGAGCGACGTTATACGGCTTCGCGAAATCGACAGGAAAATCCGTAGTTTATTTATATCGGTAGATACGTCGCTTGTGAGTAAGGGAGGATTAGAGAGGTCACAAATCACGGAATTGAACAGATTAAAATGGACACTCCGGGAAAGCGAAGATACGAGGGATCGACCGGACGCGTCCCGTGTCGTGTACGCCTCTCGATTCTCGTTTTTTTTTTTTCCATAACTTTTCCCGCGTTTCAAAAACGTTTTCGCCGATCCTATACTTTTGAAGGTTTCGAAAATATATATCAAATCTAACATTTTTACAGTTACCCACACACGTTTGCACGTTATATCTTACAGTCCGATAATGGCGAATTTTTCACTCGCTTCCACTAAAAATCGGGTCAATCAAACACTTTCTCACGTCACGATATCGCAAATTAATATCTTAATGAGTTTCAAGTTTCTTACATATTTTTAAATCGTTTTCATACCGTGCGCTCTTTCAATAACATGTTCGCCGTATTATCGAAATATTTTCCATGTTTTCAGCAGATCTCCAGTTTCCACGCGGAATAGCACACGAGAGAAGAGAAAGGGATCGAAAAGCACCGCACAAGGACTTCGCTCTCTTCATCCGATGCGATCGTTAATCGCGAATCCCGCAAACTCGCCTTTATTCCCGCTCGGATTCCCGATGGCTGCAGACGGGCACCACACACCGACCGAGGCGATGCGAAACTTGGGGAAACGTGGAACGAGGGGGAGGGAGAGGGGGCGCGCGCGCGATCCGTAAGGCAAACCTGTGCAATCCGGTACACGGTATCACGTCAAGATTCGATCCCTCGCCCCGGTGTGTCTGCCGGGGCGAAGTTTCAAATTGGCCCCGACCGGCGCGGCGGAGAGGAGACGAACCCCAGGCGACTGTCGCTCGTGCTGGCGCGATCCACATCAAATAGACTCTAAATAGAGAAGGCGACCGGCTACGATTACGTACAGACAGGGCGGCGAGCGGGTAGGCGGGCGGGCGGACGGACGGACGGACGGAACGCGCGCCGCGCCGGAGAAACGAGAGTGTATCACAGTTTCCGTTGCGGGCTGAATTTCTCCATTAGCCACCCTATATCCGCGACGGAGGCCGGGCGGGCAGGCCAGGGGCCATGGTATAAGCGCACGCGTACGCGAATACGCGCTGCGCGTCTAGGTATGCTCAAACACAAATACCGGGTCGCCGGTGTGTACACGCATACACGCGGGCGGGAGGTGTATATACAATTTGCAAATGCACACGCGGCCCGAGACACGCACGTAGACGGACGGGGGACACAAATCACCGGTGTAGAGAGGGACAACACCGGTGGGGTGGTGCCACCATGACATACGCGCGTAATTGAATCGACGAATGCGCGTGTGTGCGGCGTTATCATATGACGTTATAACTCTACGCGTGATTCAATAAAGTCGCCGAAAATAATTTCCGCTAGTACGTTAGCTATCAGTTGAACTCCTCTCGTCGGACCGGCGGTAATTACACGGCGCTTCGATAATGCGGCGCTCGTTAATAACAGCGGCGTCTAATAGTTAACGATTTCACGTGACTGTCCGTCACGAAATATCACGTATCTCCCGATCAAAGTCGCCTCTCTTGTTGTGGCTATTTATCAAGATATAAAGATTTATGCGTCGGGACAAAGGAGATTAATGGCGAACGTGAGCGCGAGTAATAATATCTTGTAACAAGGAGGATTATAATGAATTTACGACGAGGAAAATTGATTTTACTTTTCAACTTTTCCGGAGTGTAGAAAAATCCGAAAATCACGCGCGCTGCACGATAAATAGTTGCGCACCGTAATTATCGTTTATCCGTCGAAGAAAAGGCCGGGGGTGCGCATATATATGTCTAGAATTGATCCAGATTCCGTCAATAATATATAGGAGTTGCCGTAAATCTGGGACACATGCAATATGTAATATATATTGTATACGTAATGTGTTTCACTAATATGTTAACTAATATCCTATCCCGTATAGCTGCACCGCATAGTTATCGTCTGTTCGTACACACGCCCGGGTATGTATACAATTTGCAAATGCACATGCAATTCGATACACGCGCATAGACAGATTGCGACGCAAATCACCACCGACATTGATAGAAAGTGGTTTCATCTAATTAAACTGATTATATTTTAAGGACGGATTTCACCGTTTTAACATTTTTACGACACGTGAATGTACAAACCAATTACAGAGGTTTATTTTAAATCAATCAAAAATACATACATTAAGCTGTTACGTTGCATAAATCAATATTTTTACGTCAACCCTCGTCTCAATTACATTTTCTATATTAAATGTTACTTATATATTTTTTTTTAACTCGTTGAATAAAATTGATATTGACGTTACAATTTCATCATAAATGTATGTAATATTTTTATATTATACGTCAACCCTTGTCCCGATTACATTCTCCGCATTAAATATTAAATACTTTTTTAATGTGATGAAATAAGATTGATATCGATGTTACAATTTCATCTGAATTGTGCCGCTCTTTCTGTATCCTGTGGATACATAAAGTACCTGTGTTACAGCATGATTACCTGCACATTTCCTGAATAATAAAATGCTGTTATCAAGAAATATGTTTTCATTAACGTGTCCTGCGCCACGATTACACGGTTATTAGCATAATCCTCCTTGTTTGCAGTAAATTGCAATAAGCGACATAACTGATTACGTCCATGAGACTGATGCATCTCAAACAACGCAAGCCGACAAATGAAGCAACAATTGCTCTCGTGGAGAGATAGGTCTCACTTTGTGCACTCTTTACAAATGCTTTTTTATTGCGATGTCTCAGTTAACTAGATTATGTTAATAGCACTGACCGAGTACGCGAAACTCGTGTGACCACTCTGGGTGTGCTAATAATCATCCGCGAACTGTTTTTTTTTTATGAAAGTAATATTCAATATATAAAAAAATTTTTCTCTGCCCGCAAATATTTCCATTCCGCGTATATAACAGCTAAATGTGCCTTCGGCCATCGGTATTTTCTCAGGCGGATCAAGTATGAGGGCTATTTTATATCTCTCGTGACACGAGCGAGATGAGATCGTTCCACTCTTTATATTTTTTCCAACGAAAATGTCCTTACCATTTTTAGAATTCTCATTTGAAATTACTAAACTTGAGAGTTAAGCCAATAGACATATTAAAAAATATCTACTCTAATTAAAGATGATAATAGTGATGAAAATACGACCAATGAAAGATAATTATTGTGTAATTCATTGAAAGACTCTTCTGTAGAAAAAAAAACTCGAAGTAACTAAAAATTATCAAGGCTATTCCAAGTATTAACTTTCGTCTTGAGTTTTTCCTCGTAAATTCAATGCAAACATTCGTAGATGTTTCTACAACCAATTGTGTGACGCGCATGGAAGGAATTTTACTATTCGCCCGTCGGGTCTCGGACAAGACTAATAGAAGTGAACTCGAAGGAACATTTAGGTACAGGGGCTAGCCAGCCGCGAAAATTCTTCGAACGAGTTTTGGAGCGGGAGGGGGAGGGGGGAGGGGAGAGGGTAAAGCCGAGTGCGAAAGAGAAACGGAGCCGAGGGAAGAGAAATACCAAAGAGGCTCGCGCGTACGGCGCCGAGAGCCGGGCATTTTTGAAACCGGGCGTTCGCGTGACTAGGTTGGTCGATGGTTTGGCGCCCGCGAGAGAGAGAGAGAGAGAGAGCAAGAGAAAGAGCGGGAAAGGTAGAACGAAACGGTGTGAAAGCCAGACGCGAGAAAGAGAACGAGACAGAGAGAAAAGCGAGGGGGAGGGGG
>NW_012026841.1:819506-879275 GCF_000956235.1 Wasmannia auropunctata | reverse complement strand
CTCTCTCTCTCTCTCTCTCTCTCTCTCTCTCTCTCTCTCTCTCTCTCTCTCTTCACGTACGCACATGCAAACGCTATGCTCGACACATACGCACGCGCACGCACGTACGTGCGCGTACGTATACACGCGCACACTCTTCCCCAGGGATATGCGTATGCATGCAAAGACACCCGCGGACTGATCACCATTCCGGCTTGCACGCGCGCGCGAACGCGCAAAGAGAGCAAAGGAGGGAAACGGAGATGCGCGGAACTGAAAGAGAACGGGGATGCTTAGGAACTCCTGTACTTCGGCCGGTGTTGGATTTCATCGGATTCAGTCGAGTCCGATTTAGTTGGCTCGCCTTAGAATTGCTATTCGCGGTCGGGTATGTCGGTGATTATGACGTTGAAAGAGAAAAAAAAGTAAGCTCTGTAAGCTGTCGAGCCGGGAGAATATTATAGCGAAAGAAATTTTCAATGAACTCTAAATTTTAATACGAAACGATTGCGAAAGATAAAAAAGTAATTTAAGAAATAAACATAAAAAAAATACAGAAAAAAAAGTATCCGCGTTGAATTTGTATATAAATTATTTTAATATTATATGTTTAACTTATTATTTTTAAAATTGAAAAATATTTATGTTTTTGCCGCATATAATTTGCGAGTTTCTTCAAAATTGAATTAAATTTTGAATTTTGATTCCCTTGTTGATTCAACAACTTCGCAGCAAAATTTAATAACGTTTTAGTTTCAAACAAAAACAATCTAATTGAATTTAATAAAAAAATTGGATTTTCGCTGAATATTTTTGATTTACCGTGCTACGATCTTCCAATCACTAGTACAAAACCCGATGGTAGAAAATTGTAAATTATATTTAATTAACACGCTGTATATTTGCGTTTTTTTTCTCCTTACGTTTGAATAAATTATTCGCGCAGATAAAACGGCACGAAATACATTCATCCTTAACGCAATTGTCACGCCACTATAGTGCCATTTTGCACTTTGACATCGCATGACGATAAAAATGTTTCAATATAACACGGAGTTTTAAACGCTATCCTTGAGCTTTTCTGAATTCTGAAAGATTTAATTACGTGAGGAAAAAAAATGCAGAGTTCTGATAGCATCCTCGAAGGTAGAGTCGCGCGAGTTCGTGCTCCTGGTAGCTCGTTAGAAAAATTACAGGCTACGTCCTGGAAACGGTAAAAGGACCGGAATATTTAATATCTTCCGACTGTAAAATACATTTCGTGATATACCGTCGCGCAAAGTAACGAGTGCAACGCCCGGTGTTGCGCTCTGTTTTGGGCGGCTACCGCCGCTTATTATGAATGTTTGTTCTACTGTGTGTTTCATTAGCATCAACCGCAACGTTTTATTACTACTTGTGCTTAAGCATTTCGCAATTTACCTCGATGAAAGTTTTAATTAATAAAACATTACGCGTTTCGGGAGAATTGCAAATGCCTATGCGCGCTCGATAAACGAATCCCCCCCCCCCCAATTCCGCGCGGGAGCGTTTCCGATTAAACTGCAGTTGCCGCCGAGTTTTGCAACCGTCGGTGCAACTATGAATGTGAAAATCCGCATTGCTTATAATACATACGCGAGTAAAACGATGTCACTGAAGAAATATTATTTTCTTTCATGTTACGCTGATCCCTCTTGAAATGCCTGTCTCGTCCATTACTCCTTACTTTTCATTGCACCACTGCTTCTCAGCCGCGTCTCATTTTTCATACGTTTCTCTTGTTTGCTCGCAGCCGCAATATGAAATGGATCGGTTTGGTTATCAATGCGATGAGGGGGGGAAAAAAAAGGTACGAGAATAAAAGCATCTCGATAGTCTCGAATGATACATCGAATCTCGAAAGCTACCGCGGGAAGACAGAAAAGCAATGCATGAGAGAAGGAGAGAGAGAGAGAGAGAGAGATCGATGATAAGCCGCGCGTTTATTACCTCGCTGTAATTTTCTTAAGAATCTGACGCCGGAGCTCTCGCACACGCGTTTATACTCCAGCAATTTACGCGCACGGGCGTTCGCACGAATCGACCCGTGCACACGCCCGCCACCCCCGTAGTACATGCGCTTGAATGCGCGCACGCATTTACGCACGCAAGCACGCACGAACGTGGAAACGGAGCGACACGAAGAGGGATACGGATAGAAAGAAAGAGACAGAGAAGGAGAGAGAGAGAGAGAGAGAGAGAGAGAGAGAGAGAAAGAGAGAGAGAGAGGCGAATGTACTATACAATCTCTCGCCTCCGTAAGCGCTTCTGTCAACTGTACGTCGCTACCGGGGTGCACAGCCGCATTGCTCGCGCGCTGCAGTCAGCCTCCGCACCCTCCTCCTCCTCCTCCACCCGCCCGCACGTCTACCCCTCCGCGCCATCGGTCGTACCTGCAGTCGCAGCCACCACGGCGCGATTGTGTGTTCCGCGGTGCATGCCGTTTGTCACCATTCAAGACGGTGACGCCGAATGCCGAGCGAGTTTCGCCACGAGTCGACGGCGAGAGGATTCTCCATCGAGGTCTCCCGGGGGTGGCGATGAGGGTGGCGGAGGGGAGGGTAGAGCGGGGACGCTCGCACGTTTGCGGAAAGCGCCCGCGCGCCGCGTTGTAGTGTGGCGGCGGCGGCGGCGGCAACGGCGGCGGCGGTAGCGGCGATTGTGAAAATTTTAAGCGATAGGTAGTTGTTTGGAAAAAAAAAATTGCGAAACGCGACCGACTATTTTTAACGCAAGACGCATTGCGTCGAATACATAAAACGGTCCACATGTATGTACGTGTATGAATATATGCTCATATACATATATTAATCAATTCTAGTGTGCATCCAATAAACACTCGGCAAAATTCGCCCTGCCTTACTCCTCGTTCCCTTTACATTTTAATTTTTATTTTAAAGAGATATTAATTACATGTTTCGCCCGAATTACAGAAACGTAGGTTTCGACTCTATTTTTCTCATCCCCAGTGTTATAAATTTGAATTTACACAGTCCGAAAAGGGGCAAATCGTTAATGGAATTAAGTAAATCGAGATAATCAGGTTGCGTCCACGTCTTTCTTTTTACACACGGCTGTTACCATAAATCTGCATTTTAAATGCAAGTTTGAATGTAGGAAAATTAAGCCCGCGATGGGAAAGTGAAGTTTGCGAATTGTGCGAGCACGTTTCAACAATTATGCCCGCAAAAAAAAAATATTCTGCTCATTTGCAGTAATTCCACGTAATGAAATATCTCCGACAAAATATATAGATCGGAGCGAGAGGACGTGGGTACGCGACGTCGACAAAATTTGACGAATTACGAGGGCGAGTTTCATCCGGGTATAAAAAAAAATTCGATCGAACGTGACGTTTTTCTCGTAGAGACAATAATGGTTTTACAAGTGCAAAACGTGTAACGGCTTTAGGATCTTTAGAGGCGCCTTCCATATAAAAAGAGTGGTAACAGTTGGTTCTTTGTCCCGAGGATATGCGCGCGCGACGAGTTTCGGGGGAGTCGGGAGACAAAGGACACGGCCGAATCCAATAGAGTCCTCCCGTCCGCAATGTGCGCGGCGCGCGATTACGCCGGTATCTTGTGAAATCAACAAGATTATCCATTGACGGAAATCGCGCCATCTGCGCATTGTTCACGCTTGCTGATCAGCAAGCGAGCACGCGGTGCAGCAATGCGTCCAATGTTCATTCGCAGTATAATAATCTCCGACATTAGACCACGTTGTAACAAGGAATATTATCCGCGTCGCGATGTTCGTTTCTTTCTTCTTCTTCTTCTTCTCTTAAATCCCTTCGACGTTTTTCATCAGCCAACCATTAATTGTGACGTCCTTCCTCTCTCGTCACTCGCGATCGATCACCGCGACTATTAATTATGCAATAAAACTTGGTGAAACTGATTCTATTAAAGAGCCTCCGCGGATCCACTTTTCACGCTGCTTTAATATTGCGCAAACGGCGATTTCGCGAATTCATCGTATATACTCTTCGACTCCTGCAGCGAATACGCGTCGCGCAACGTTCGTGAATGCGATAAGCGTGCACTCGTATAGCAAACAAAACGTGCACTCCGTGATACAGGTTCCCCGGCGATGATATGTACGGGCCATTCACGTGCGATCTAAACGCGCGTTTAATAATTAAAACCCGCTCGATCGATCGCGCGGAGCGCTAATCGGAGCGCCGCCGCCGCCGACGCCGCCGCCGGCCGCCCGCGCCGCGAGCGACGATCGACCTGATTTGCATTCTAGCCCTCCGTCGCCGTCGGTGTTCCGCACAGTCCGTCGCGAACAATGCTCTCGCAACAAGTGTGCGTCTGTCTAAAAAATCCGATTAGAGAGGTAGATTGAGAGCACGGGGGAAGGGGGGGGGGAGAGGGGGAAGAGCTGTAATGCGGCTCGAACGAAATGCGCCGCGGCGCGTAGTCTATGGCTGGAACGGTCGTCGATCGTATATATAATCGTCCCGAAATTTTGCGGACTGGCCAGCCCGCGGCGAGCCGCCGTATAACCGAATTTTGGCGGCTCACCCGCTCTCCCCGCCGCAACTGCCGCCGCGCCGCTTTCGCGCCCCGTACCTTCCTCGCCTCATCGATATTCTATTAATATTTCAATATTCCCGGCCAGCTGCTTCAGACACGAGACAATATCTACGGCAAGTATGCATCTGTCGGTCTGTGACAGGTCCGGGCGGCGGCGGTGCCGCGAAAACGCCGGCGAAACACGTCCGTCATGTGCAATAACGGGTAAGGTGGCGGCCCGACCGTTTTACGGCGGCACGTCTCTCCCGAATCGCGTTATGCGCCGCGGCGCACCGAGAGCGCGCTCCGATTTCGATAAGGGATCGCACGTGTCCTGCAGAGCGCATCGATCGAACCTTCTCGCGTTGCGCGTTCTCTCTTTCTGTGCGCCAACGAAAAATCGCTACGATCGTCGATGCTTAAAATGAAGTCACTCCCGCGTGCTTAACATACACGAAACAATAACGGGAAGTTGTTTGTTGTGAAGATGAGGATAGCAATCGCTTTTCATTCGGCTAGATCAGTAGGTAATCAAAGCGCCTTTTGTTCACATTCCGCATTCCCTTTTCGCGCGCAATCGGGAAATCGATACGACTCTCGAGAATAGAATCTTCGGTGCGGGACACGCGTGGTAAATAAAAAGAAAGAAAGAATTTGTCTGAAAATGGATACGCAGCCATCTCTAGTTTTATGAATGTAGCTGGATGGGAGCGAAAACGCATTTTTCCGTATTGCGTGCCTTTTTTCCTCCGCGACGCAAATGGAAATCGATACGGCTTCAGAATAGACTCCTATTCTTAGACTCGAAAACTGCAACGCGCCTTTTCCGTGTGGCGCGCGATCTTTTCGCGCGCAGGCGGAAATCAACGTGTAGCACAGAGCGGTGGTCTTGATCGGTGTGTCGGCGACGCGCGAGGCGCGCGCCGTAAAAAATGTACGACATAATTTCTTCGCTGCAGAGACGAGAGAGAGAGAGTGCCGGTCTTCGCGACGCGAGTTTACGAATTTTTTTTTCACGAACGGTTCTCCTTCTTTTTCTCTTCTCTTCCCCTTCCCCGTAGGCGCGATAATATCGCGAGATGTTTCAAGGCGAGCCGGCATTTCGCTTAACTTTATTACGTTTATTATAAACTCCCCCGCTAACTGCATAATAGTTTCGGTGGAATATAAACGCAATTGGAGTGCTCTAAAATTGAAAAGCCAATCATGATGCACAACTTTGCCTTACGGGCCTTGCGCAACAATGACAATCGATCCAATTAAAACTTAAGTACAATTCTAATTTCGAGTTGAAGCGACGTAATTAAAGTTTATACATTATGCCTCGCATTCTCGCTGCCCATAACGTGCAGCATGCAAATTGCACGTTTGCTATTACACTCTATTATTATAAATACCTGTTTCCCAACGCACCAATTTGCACCGTGAATTCGATTCGTCGGACGTAACTTTCTTCCGCAGCCGCGGCTTTACTACACTGAAACAAGAAACACGTCTCATGTATATACATATATATTTCACAAATATCATCAATATCGCGAATGCGATTTTCAAGCAAAACAATTTTGTTGGAGAAACAACTTATTAAAAACTTATTTTTAAGGCCCATATATTTTTTCTTTTAGTTCCCACTCCACTCTTTTAATTCTCCATTCAGCTGCTCTTGTATTTCAATACAATATGTAGTTTTGTCCATTCGACTATACTTAAGGATCAAAATCGGATGAATGCACTCTGAATGACTGCAAACACTTGATTCCACTGAAGCGTTCTGCTTCATAATGCTGCCGCCTATTCGGTACTAACGAGGCGTAAGCTGCCGAATGAACTAGTTCCATTGAGATACTTGAAAAGTGATAATACAACCGGAATTGACCGAGTTATTCGCTCGCCCATCAGGCGATCGCACAGGCATCAATATGTAAGAAGCATTTAGCGTCTTAAATTTTTACCGAAAAACATGCGATCGTGAATTTGTATGCATTATCAATTATAGCCACGAAATGAAACGTTACGTGCGGAACAATTTGATTGATCTCGTTCCCTTGAACGTTTAACTGCAATTTCAATCGTATACGAGTTACGGCGCGCGTTATATCCGCTGAAGCGCGTCGAAACAATATAGGCGTCGGAATACTGACACATATTCCCCAAAGATGTTGTTCGAGGCCAAACGTAAGCGTCGCAAGCGTGGGAACGCATTTAGTTAAGATATCTAGCTAATCAGTAAATAGGTAAATCCGCTAATACCTATGTACACCGCGCTCAAACGAAGCCCAGGAACCATATCGGTTGGAACTTAAGCCACCTCGCTATACTATACTACCGCCGAGTTATTATCACTCGGAGATACGCGATGCATGGATTGGCTGTAACAGAGCAACGATAAGGGAGCGTTTGCATTTCGCGGGTGTACCATGTTGCATAATTACCCGCGAGAGTAATCGCAATCAACGCCTCCCATATACACGCTCGCCGCTGCAGCACATCGCGCGCGATCGGCATTACACAGTTCAACAACTTGACTCCCGTGCTCCTCCATTGTCTTATCGTCCCTAATGCATTCGCCCTCCCCTCCCCTCCCCCCCGCTCTCTCTCTTATTATCTCTCACTCTGGTCGTCTCTCGAAGATACGTACTAGTTTCGCCGATAGATATAAGGAAGCCGCGTAACGCGAGATTACTCGCGCGGACAATGAGTCGCGTGCAATCATCGTCGGGAGCGATTATCGCGATGAGTGAATTACTAGGATGAGTGTATATACAAGGCACATCGATCGAAAATGCGGTCGATGCCGCATCGAGTGCCTCTCTCTCTCTCTCTCTCTCTCTCTCTCTCTCTCTCTCTCTCTCTCTCCTAGACATCCCGGCTGAGTAGACGAGCTAATTAGACGATTGAATGTTACTCGAGAAGCAAAAGCGCTTCTAACGAGCGACGTTGACCGCGATACCTCGATTGCGGAAACGCGAAACGATCGGCACACGCTAACGAGACCGTTTTCGGGGAAGTACTGGCGCCACTGAAAATGAAGCCGATCGTCGGCCGGATTATTAACGAGCGAGATAACGACGTTGCCGACAAATCGACAACGACCGACGACCGGAACACCGGAAGCTTTTCAGAGATCTTGGAGAATAATACTTTACATCATTAAAGTTCAGTGTATACTACAAGCTTTCTTGAAAGGAAAGAGGATCAAAAGAGAACAGTAGCGAAAAGATTTTTTCGCGCGACCGGGATGTAAAAGTGCGTTTCGAGTAATTTTAATGCGGTTAAGAAAAAAAAACTATTATCCCTCCAAAAGCTCACTGGGAATTATAATACGTGCAAAATCACTCTCGAGAACCGTTTAAGTCTGAAAAGTGAACGGGCAGGTTCGAAGGAGGAAGAGCCACCCTCGGCGATGGTAGGTAATGAGTGTCGCGTGGCGCGAAGGGGTGCTGGTGTAACGCTGGCCCTTTCGGGAGCGTATCGTTATTAATAGAGAACGAAATAAATTTCGGAGCGCGGCGTACGGCTTATTATAATCCTTGCTGTATACGATGCGCCTATTCCCCGCCTCACCCCTTCTTGCGTCGTCGTCTCACCCTCCCCGGTACTTTCACCTTTCCGCTCCCCCTGCGCCGCCGCGTGACACGGCGGATTATCGTACGGTATGTCGAGGTCGTCGAATTATTCCACGGTCGGCGGCGCCCTTTTTAAGCCCGACGGGAATGCTCACTTCTCACGCATCAGAAAATGTGCGCCACTCTACAAAAAAAAAAAAAAAACGCACTCTTGCGTGATGTGACAAAATTATTTCTACCTTCCTGTGAAAATCGAGAAAGTTACTTACGAGCGCAATGAACTTCGAATTCTTAGAGAGATGGTTGCGTCGTTACAGCGATATCATATCGATTAATTGCGTTACGTTTATAATAATTTAGATAGGGTAAAGTTGGTTAATTAATTCTCTAATTAATAAAGTTAAGAAAGCAAAACTACACGGATATTGAGAATAAGTAGAGTACACAAGAGGTATATGGATTGTGGAGTCACGATTTTCGGAGTAACAGACATATTTCCTTAAGATCAATAGCTCCACCCTTCCTGTCCTTTACAAGAAAATGTACTGCGCTCCAATCCATTAATTTAGATCCCACTCGTGACCACAGACGAGATCGTGCGGTTGCACCAAGAGTCATGGCTCGAGTCGGAAACTCGAACGTCGAACAAAGTTGCCCGCGAGAGACCGCAATACTCTTCTCGCCCGTGCCATTCCGATACAATATTTACTCGGAGCTGGTCCAAAAGCGATTTCGCGAAATAGTTGCATATTTTAGGGGGCGAAAACGGAACATATGTGATTTGCACGGGCCACCCCCCCCCCCACAATGAAGATTTATATATCGCATGCATAACCGGGATTCAATCTCCTCGCAAATGCAAGTAATCGCCGAGTAATGGAAGATTTGATTTCTCCCGTCTTTTCGCGCAATGAATCTTCCCTTATCTCTCTCTCTCTCTCTCTCTCTCTCTATTCCATCGATACACGTATATCGGGAAACTGATTGCAATCAAAAGCGTGGAAGATTATTTCTGGCATCTAAATCCAACGATATATCCTTTAATCCACCCTGTAATAGTTACTTCCAATTTTAATTGATCGTCGAATCTAATTAACACCGACATAATATCTCCAGCATATTTATTGACACGTTAAATCTAGAGATTTCGTCGTCTTACCACGAGGATGATTCCGGCACTTGCTGGAAGATTTGCAAGCGTCTAATCTGTGCGTTTTCGATTAATGTTTCATTAAGTTCTGTTGATCTTCCCCGTCGGTAGCTTCGGAACCGAATCACCTTGTTTCTCTTGAAAGATCGTCATTCCGACGTTCCACTCCGCGATTCTCTCCGAGTGTTTATGTAGGGGAGGGCGAAGTCGAAGGGAGACGGGATCGAAGATGGTTGGTGCGGCGTGTCGAGGTGCTTTAAGCCGGCAGCTTGGCGTGAAATTCAAAGTCGAGAAATCCCCCGCGCGCCACAGATGCGAACTCGAGATCATGGAATTAACCGATATGTCGCCGAACCTGATGCATTTGATTCGAAAACAGTTTTTACTTATCGACGAAATCGATCGCTAATAATACTAAAAATGACATGAAAACCCTGCTAGTTTTAATTAATATTTTATTAAGCTCATTGCACTTCCATTTCTAATATGTCATAGGTAAGCAAAAAAAAGTTGTGACGATAATTTTTTAAATTCAGTCAATTGCAAAAAATGCCTTTTTCATTATGAATTCTATTAATCCTTTGTGCGCAGTAAAAGAAAATAAAGTTAAGTTAGATATTTAATATCTTTCACTAGAATATATATTTTTTTAATATTTACAAAAGATTATGTACCTTTTTTTTATACACAATACAAAATATGTTCACACATTGTTTAGACGAAATAACAATCAAACTGGAGAAACGTAAAAAGTCCTCACGGAATTACAGTGGCAACGAAAAAGATATTCGTCGCGTCGTTATAATAGACATAAAATTTGCACGTGCCGTTACCATAGAGTTTGACTCTTCTCCGTGTAAAGCGCGCCGCACAAAACGCGTATGCCCAATTTCCATTATATAGAGTCGAGAGAGTACACGGAGCGAAGCGAGAAGCTCCGCGCGCCCCGCGAGGCGTCGCGTCGAGACGATCCGGGGAGAGACGCGATGGTATATAAGAGCAAGATGGTCTCGAACCGCAGGTGCAACCGTTCGCCGCCGCTCGAACGCCCGCCGACACGACGCACGTGAACACGTAAACCCTCCCCCCTCCCCCTCGCCCCCGTCTTCCCGCCCGGTCTGCGCGCCACGCCACGGGCAACGCCGAATCCCACGGGATAAAACCAAGCCCGGGTCCGTGTTCCCTTCCCTCCTTTATACGCGGTCGCGCGGCGAGCGGTTCCTCTCCGGCTCCTCCGTCTGGACCGGTCCGTTTATCCCGCCGAACTTTCAGCCCCGCCAAGTCTATGCAGGGCGTCCGAACAGTTCCCCCAATCTCCCCCTCGCCCCTCTCTCTCTCTCTCCCCTTCCCCGGACCCTTCGTCTTCCACCGGGGCGCCTAGCGGTTCCCGACCACCACTTGGAGCAGACACCCTCGGCATCCACGACCGAACGCCCCGGGGCTCCGGGGCTTCCTGAATATTTTATTTACTCTCGCCATCCCGCTTCTTCCTCCTCGCCTCCTTGAGCCTCGCGCGTTGCACCCGCCTTTTCTCTCTATATCTCTTCATCTCGCACGCCGCTTTTTCGCGTCTCGGCTCGGCTCCGCGTCTGAGCATTCAGACGCTTCTTCTTCTGCTCCGGTTTCTAACTCGACTTCCCTCGATCACCTTCCCCCTCTCCCCCGTATCCTTTTTACCCTTCATCGCCCCATCGTCCCCGCCTGCTATCGCCTCTTTTTATCCCTAATCGCGCGAATTTATCTTAGTTAGAACGTCTCCTAACAGCGCTCGATCGCTCGCCCCCGTGCCCCCTCCCCCCCCCCTACCGCTTGTTGTTTTCTTCGCCGAACCGCGAGTACGCACATACGCACACACATGCACATATGACATGCATAACCCACATTTATGGCGCGCAGCGTGCACTTACGGCACAAATGCGAACACTGTACCGCGTAACGATCGGACGTTTCGTTTCGCTCTCGTCTCTCCCCGCCGCACATATAGGTACTCTCGCTGATCTACCCACGGCTTCCGCCGAATAGACGCGATAACGTTCCTCCTTTACGATCGCACGGGGGCCAGCCGATTCGTTTAATTATTCGCACTGTATCCGACGTTGTAAATTTTCCGGGTTTATTTCCAAACTTCTCAAATATCGTCGGGGATTTTATAATGCTAACGAACGAAATGACCGATTTTATTCTCCCCAAGTCCGTCGCGGACTATAAACTCCTCGTAAAGTCACCGAAACTTTTCACCGGAAGGAACCGAATTAACCGTTTGTTTTAAATTAATGACTCGGGCGATATTCTTGCTTTTAGAGACAACCTGAACCGATGACGCGCGCGCGCGCGCGCGCGAGAGGCCGAGATTGTCGTGACATTTAAATATTCGCTTGATTGTCAACTTGTTTCCACCACTTTTTAGATTTACTTCGGCCTTGTTAAATTTAATTCTGAGCTGAGAAAATTTTATTGAATGTACTCTATTAGCCCAATATCTCCCTCTGAAGCTTGGGCTCATACGCCGCACAAGCTGCTCCTCCATCGATCTTCGATCGTGCAATTGGAGCAGCACCATCGATCTTCACCTGCGCCGAAACAATCGTCATTCCTATACCTATTTCCTATTGGGGCAACTCGACTTCCCGCGGCTGCAATTCGAGAGCGCCCGACGCGCCTGAGACAAGCCCCGGTTATATATATATATAGGTATATGTATATATTCCCCCGCGCGGCGAATTCCCACTATGGCCAAACGCGGATAGTGGCCGGCGGATAATCAAATATCCGCGAGAACCGGCCGGAAGCGGTTACCGCGCGAAACAAATTCCCGGCGATCGCGCACATAACTTCTCATTGAATGTTATAACTGCATTAAAACGGGCCCCGATCCCCGAAGCGAGCTGCGCGGCGAGCAGGGGCGGCCGCGAGTCGAAACGAGATTATGCAGGATGCATCGTCCCTTCGGTTTCGGGCGCGGACTTCTTCGTTAATTTTGCATCGAGGTACCACATGCATCGTGCGTAGCGGGCCCGAGAGTACACAGTATGCGGTGCCGCCGTCGCCACCGCCGCCGCCGCCGCCACCGCGTATGCATGTGTATATGTATGTGTGTGTGTGTGTGTGTGTGTGTTGTAGATGCGCCTGTACCGAGACCTAATCCGCGACGAGGATGGCCGGTGATTTCATAGGGAATTAATCGATCGGGAAGGGTAAATTCGTGTGCCGGTATTAAAGGATTTCCCCATGGTTGCTGATAATTCGATTGTACTCCCGTACATACACACACACACATACACACAATCACACGCAACACATACACACACAGCGCTAGTTCGACGTTGTTCCGAGGCGCCAGCCGGCCAGAACGGATGAAATCCGGAATAAATTCCTAGTTACAAGCGCGAACAAAAATAAAATCCAGTCGACGTCGGCATGCCCGTCGTAAATTTCATGCCGTCGCGGATGCACCTCTGTTACAAGATATACATAATCCATCCCGTCCCATTGTCGATGCTTGCCGAGCTGGCGTTACATATGTGTATGTGTGTATGTGTGTGCGTGTGCGTGCGTGCGTGCGTGCGTGCGTGCGTGTGTGTGTGTGTGTGTGTGTGTGTGTGTGTGTGCGCGCGCGCGCGCGCGCGCGCGTGTGTGTGTGTGTATGTGTGTACGTGCAAATTGCTCGTTTCGCGAAAAGAAGACGATGCTTCATTTTTAACTAGCAACGACGACTCGTGCTTCGCATTCGTTCTATTTTTAACAAGCCGCGCTACTCGAAGAGGAATTATCAAAACTGTCTACAAGGTACCTCACTACCTACCTTCCTTTCATCTCAAAAAATTAAAATAATTAAAATTGGCAGCTTCTAACATAAATGGGAATTAATGACTTTTTATTTGAAATTTTAGTTTTATAATAAAATCGTGGCAATTTCTAAAAAGGGAAAAAAGAAGGAGGCTTAAAAAACAAGGGAAGAGTATAGTAGTTGAGCGTCAAAGGTAACTTTAAAGGTTCTCATTTCTTCAGTCAAATCATTCTAACAATAGATCTGTTTTCGCACTTCCTGCCTATTGTGCGCTTAAAACGAAGCAGAAATAGCGCGCGACTTTGATGAGAAAAAAAAAAGAACGGATTACGTGCACAGAAATGTATAACGCGAATGTAACTTGCAACGCGCACAAAAGTTGATGAAAATTCATTCCGGACATTTTTGCACGAAATAACGTGAGTAAACAAGATTTTACTCTATTTATTAAATTATTAACGCCGGACGATTGCGCCGCCGCGAGAAATGTCACGGTGGAAAACCGCGTTTAAGCGGCGCGAATGTCAATAGAGCGTATTACCGAGATCGTGTAGCCTCGCGTAAGAAACCATTACCCGCCGTGTTTAACATCCGCGAAGGGAAAGCACCCGCTCCAATTAGCGGGACAGACCGTAAAACCCTTCCCGCGCCGGAAATCAGCGCCGAGATCCTTATCCGCTTTGTAGCCCGGGCGCCAAGAAAGCGCGCGCGCCGCACGATAATTGCTTTTCTGCCGGTGGCACAATGAAAATATTGTTGCTGCCGGCGGCGGCGGGCGCGGCGCTGATGGCATAAATTTAGCAGAAAAAATAGAAAGAGTAATCGCCTTATCACGTGGGAGTTCCGCGACGTTTCTCCATCCCGGGTGAGCTTAAAGCTTGCGAGGAGGGGGGCACACCACTTTCGCAGCTGTTACAGAAGGGAGGGTTATTCTTCGAGTGTACGCATCCGTCAATCTACCGCCGCTGGTGACTTAATAATTTAATCAAAGCCACGTTTCTATTATATACGTGTACAGACGTTTCCACGCGGCGATATTCCTCTTACAATTAGCGGTTTTATATATATAAATAGAAAATTGTAAACCGCATCTATCAACATTTTTTTATTCGCGACGCTGCGCGACATATATTTTCATTATATTCTAATTATACTCGCAAATACAGAAACCAACGCACGTAGCGTATTAAGAAACAAAAAATATCGCTTTTTAATATGTTCCGTGTACGCTGAGGTTAAAAAAAAAAGCTCGGTACCTCGAATATACAGCGTACCCGGAACTATGACAGAAATGCATAGTCATAAAACGATAATAATTTAACTAACGATGACGAATATTCATAAAAAAGGAACGAGAAAAGGGAAAAGCGAGAGTGGACGTGTGTAGTGAGCGTATGTAGTGGAAGCACAAAAGTAAATTACTACGCAAATGCTAATCAACGCGGTACACGGAGAGAAAAGAGGAGAAAAGGGAACAATGATTTTTCCCCAGACTGGCGTTACCACTACCGAAAGAATAATGTTCGCGCGCGCAAAAAGGAATGGTAGCAATTCTGGAAAATGTGAAATAGCTTTTGGACAAATCTTTTCGAGCATCTAGTTTACATCGTATAATTCGCAATTCATTTTCCTTTTATATTACAAGCACGTATTAAAGCACGTATGATATCCCAGATGATTAAAATATTTGTGTACATCGACCAATAAATTTCGAAATGTATTTATCCAAAAAAATGTACAGTGAATTTTTCAATACTACATCAGAAATTTTTATTTCTGATGTAAATAAAAATTTCTGATGTAGTATTGAAAAATTCACTGTACATCTTTTTGGATAAATACGTTTCGAAATTTATTGGTCGATTTTCGATGTACACAAATATTTTAATCATCTGGGATATCATACGTGCTTTACTTGTAATATAAAAGGAAAATGAATTGCGAATTATACGATGTAAACTAGATGCTCTGACAATTTAGAAAACTCTGTCAATTTAGAAAGAAAATTCCATGCTTGTTTCCTAATTCCTGTGTATGCTGTATTAGAATTTTTATAATACATATATTTAACGTACAATTATTTTTTATTAAAAAGAGGCACATATAAAAGATTTTACAAGACTTTGATATAATCAAAGTTCGATCAGTAATATTCATTACTTAATTTATTATATATTTAAAAAAATAACAAGAATATTGTATACGGGAAAAAATAATGTATTAACAGAGCATCAGTTTAATTGGAAATAATCTTGTTAATTCAATACGTCATGTTCTTGTTTTAACAAAAGAAATATTTGCTTCATTAATACTGCTATTGAATTAATAAGATTATTTCCAATTATAGTTAATGCTGTTAATGCAACGTTATTTTTTCCCCCTGCAGAAAAAATAGTATAAGAGATAATATAAAAAGATGTGGTGTTCAAGCTAAACTTTTGTTTCTTTTCTCCCACGAGCACATTTGCCTTTTCTCATAGAAGGAAAAAAAAAAGTGAATTACATTTGGCAAGCTAGATACGCCAGCGAGAAACATCGAAGGGTAAAGAACAAGACGTGGAGCAGTATCCGCGTGTTCGGGCTCGCCAGGGAAGAAAAGAGCGGAACATTCTTTAAATAATAATAATAATAATAATCCGGGTAATCGCGGGAAACATTCCCGGCGACACCGAGACCGAACGGGGGAGGGGCGGGGTAATAACAGCCGACGAATAATTTGCACTCCAGATGCTAATAAGCGCCGAGCTCGCTGGGGAAAAACGGAGAGGAGGGAGCAATTGAGTATTTTCCCGCGGTCCGACCGAAAAAAAGTAGTGTTTGCGTGGTTACTGCAAAAAAAGAAGGGAAGGTGGGAAAAGAGACCGTGTCTCTTCTTCTCTCTCTTTCTCTCCCCCTCTTCCCCCTTTCTATTTCTCTCTCTCTCTCTCTCTCTCTCTCTCTCTCTCTCTCTCTCTCTCTCTCTCTCTGCTCCGGGGACAAGACCGAAGGCACTCGGTGCTAATAGGCTTAAGTTATTAAACGGAGGGTCGACAGGTGCAAGCACCGTGGACCGTCGCACGCTCTTTCGCAGTCGCGCGCAAGCTGGATAGAGAGGGAAGCGGACGCGAGCGAGCCCCCTTTCGGATCCAAGGGCGAGACCGCCCGCCCTTTATCCGCGAACTGCAAAATCATCGGCGACGAGGGGGATTCGCGATTTAAGTCACGTCCACGCTTCTCGGAGTTATCGGCGAATACGGATACGAATGCGCGCCGACGACGACGATCCACCCCCCCCCTCCCCCCTCCCCCGGTAACGAGACACGTGCCCCGGTCGAGGAGCGCGAAGTTACAAACTGGCGCGCATTCAACGCGTCCTTACGCGCCGAAACTTTCCAAAACGCGGGTGCAACTCGGGCGCTTAACCCGTTCGTTAACGAATTTCGATTTATTGTCTCGTATAAGTACCCTTCTTTTTCTGAAATTACGAAATATCTTAATGTCACTTGAGATTGAATTAAAATCGATTTGAAAGATTAGAGAATTAAAATAAGTTTAAAGAAGCATTTGTATAACAATATTAATAATTGTGTGGAAATCGACACTAAATGGATTCACGAATTCTCCGCGAATCTCTCGGCGAATATCGCGGCGCGCGATCTTATAACTTTAAATCTCACGCAGATTTCGACGTGCCTGGTGCGCGCGTACCCGGGAGGAAGGCGGAAAGGAGGGTTCCGCTGAGCAACTCTGATTTAGAATAATTGCGACGATGCCATTATGGCGCCTAAGCGGTAACTTTGGAGAGCGTTAATAAATCACGTCCTTCATTTTCTTTAAGACGAGACGCCGCCGCCGTTGGGAAATGCGCATGTCTCGAGATGGCAAGGCGGTAATGCGGTTGGCGTTGCTGGTTTATAAGCGCCGCTACCGTAAGCACCACGGTGTCGCGTATTTTCTGAATGGATCGCTGCGCAGCCTCCTTAGCTCTTGCCTGACTAGCGAGATATACGGGCAACGGGCTCTTAGAATAACTATTTCCCTCGTTGAGCGAACGTTGAGCACGACGCTTAATGTATTGTACATTATGTTGCACGTGATGTTTACATAAAAAAAAAAATCATCGCTGCAAAATAAATGTAATTATGTAATATTAAAAAAAAAAAAACAAATTTTTCTAAACTGCCGTGTATAATACAGAATTTTTCATATTAATTATACGTTTTCAAGCATATTTCACAGTAATTGCATATAATCATATTGTCCTGATCAAACCTACGACAAATAGAAAATTTGGACAAAATATATGCTCATGTATTTCAAAATGGATTCGTCTCTAAAAATATTCTCATTTGCACTTAAATCCAGATGCTCGTCCATCGCGATGCGTAAGATGAGTACCGGGAAAACTTCAGGAAATCTCGCGCCGCTAACGAAATCTTCTCCGTCCGATAATCGCGCAGGTGATTAACGTTAATTGACGTTTCCTAAACGGTTTCAAGGAGAAGAGATCGTTCCGATGTGACTGCCGACGTTTCCATCGAGCGACTTTTAAACGCAAGCCTCGAAGCGACTTATCGTGTCAATTCGAGACCCGACAGTGAGAAGTCCCCGATGTAAATTTCACGGAACGGACTAAAATCTGGACGCGAGATTACGAGAAGTTTTATACTACATACGATGTTGTACTTTTTTTTCGTAAAACAGATGTGGATAATACCGTTCTTCCGGCCGTTTGATCTCGCGGAAGAAAACGAAACGAATAAATCTAACGACTTCAACCGTTAATAAAGTCAGTATTTTATATTTTTAATGAAAAAATTTTTAATAAAAAACTCCTAGATTCATGCACAACATTAATATACATTTTAATGTGAACTCCATTTATTCCGCGCTTTGAGCATCCCGGGTAATATTTTATTGTAGCTATATATTCTATTCTATTACACCGCGCTTATATTTTATTACTACTATGCTTTCTGCGCAGTCACATTTTCAGGCGCATTAAAATAACAGAGCTGGAAATGAAAAAAAAATTCGAAATCGCGCTCGTATCGCAACCGCAGGCGCATTGACGGATGCTGGCCATACTGAATCGAGTATGCAGAGGGAGAAAACAAAACAAGAGAGGCAAAACTCTTGCCTTGATTCTCCATCCGGTAGACAAGTCCCGCATTAAAATGTATTGAGCAACATTTTGTGACTTTTCATTATGTACAAAATATCCCAGATCCAGCGAATAACAATAATATTTCATCTAGATTTTATTTATGAATTCTTTTTTTTTTTAGAAAAAAAAGAGGTCACTGTATAAGTTTTTAATATCCAAAGCTGAATATTTTTGTAACTCACCGCCAATTGCAAACATATTAATAAAAAATATATTAAAATGTAAGTTTCCGTTATTTGTTTGTACTTCAAATCCTTCGTACTTTATATACTATCAACTAATTCTCGACGCTTCGTTAAAAGGGAAATAGGAATAAACAATTTGTTGAAAAATCGGCTCCGATTTGATCGAAAATTATATTAATCGCAATAATTTAATCGCAAATGAAACGAGGTTCATTAGTTTTAGTCTCATGCGAGATAAACGATATCATTGCTCGCCGCAAGTCTTTGGAACGTAGCTGTATGCTTTATAATAGTGTTATCAGACGGGGGTTCGCGCGTCAGACCACGTATCGATCGCGTTCGCGGCCACGACAGTTTCTCATCGTGCGCCGAGCATCTTACGACATGCTTTGCAAACAATATACGGCAAAAGCATCCCGCAACGGAGAAGCCAGACTATTATGACCCCTACCTCTCTTTCATTCCTTCCTCCCCCCTCCTCTCTCTCTCTCTCTCTCTTTCTTTCTCGCTCAGGAAAACCCGGGCCTAGACCGGGCGTATTATTCCGTCTCGCAAGAATCCGACGTCGCGCGATCCTTCTTAGGGGCGACAAAGGGGTATAGCCTTCTACCGGTATGAAAATCTCGCGAAAATTAAAAATCTGCGTCCCTCTCCCCGACCCCCGTTACCACCCTCTCCCTCCTCACCCTCGTCGCTATGAAGACGCCCGAGCTGGAAGAAAGGGTTGAAAAGACGCCGGCGAATATGTGTGCGAAAACGCGTTGTCGGAAGGACGCGAGAAAGGAGGGTGTGTGGAAGGGGTGGGATACGATATGAGTGGAATGCTTTACGATCCCATTTTTCAGATCACCTTCTGCGCCTCCTCCCACCGTCGCCGCGCCGACCCGCGCTCTTATTCCCCGCTTCTCTCTCACCTCTTTGTTCTACATCGGTCATCCCTTTCTCTCCCCTGAATGTCTCTCTCTCTCTCTCTCTCTCTCTCTCTCTCTCTCTCTCTTTCACTCTTCCTCCCTTTTGTTCTCCTAAATTCGGCTCGCACGTACATCCTCCAAGGTTTGTATTTGCATACCTACTGCAAAATCGTTCACTTGATTTCACAGGGAGCTCTTCGATCCCCGAACCAAAATTTAAAGGCGGTCCCGCTGCTGCTGCCGCCGCCGCTGCCGCCGCCGCCGCCGTGCGCGCGCGGTCTGTTCTACACGACGTGAGAGCATCATATTTTACGTCCGCTGCACCGCCCAAGAGCTCGGCCCGATTCCCTTTGTGTTACTCCCAGAACCGTCCGCGGGATATTTGCCGGACTTTCCTCCTTTCGCTTTCGCTTTATGCTCTCCTTTTGTGTACTCTCTTCCGTCTGATTTTCCCTTACTTAACTTATGCACGCATATGCACGCATAATCACACGCCTTTCTAAATTCAAGATTCATGTTAATGTAATTAATTAATGTCCTGAGAGAAGAAAAAATATAGGATGAAAAAAAAAGATTTCTCTTTTTTATAATATTTTTTTATAGTACTCAAAGCTAACAACGGTTTTTCAACCAAGATTTCCGAACAAAAAAAAACAAAATTTTTTTGTCATGTATCGCAAAAATATAGCTAATTTTGAATGTCCGGAAAACTCAAAAGGTTTAAGAGTTAAAAACACAATGGCTAATTTGTGTGTGTGTGTGATAAGGATTAGTAAATTACTTTTGTGGTACATTTCCTTTGTATTCGTGCGTGTAATTCAAAGTAGACGTGTCATGTGTATCTAGTTAAATAAATGAGGCAAAAATCTGTAATTGCGCAGAAAATTTCTCGCTCGCGTTATTCGCAAGGGGTGTCAAGCAGTCCGGAAAATTGTTGCACTCTCTCTCTCTCTCTCCTTTCCGCGTTACTGCCCCCACACTATCTCGCGTTCCGTTCTTGCTTCAGTCCAATTCACCATTCTAATCTTTCGCCCGTAGCTCAATTTTTATTTCCACGAAAGAACTCCCTTAAACAATCATACGCGTCGCGGTTAGTCTTACACACGCGGGGCTTATGATTAATCGTTCGAAAAGAAAAATGTGAAATACACCCAGAGAGAACCCTGGGACACATAAAATACTTCGACGTATAACGTTGCGAGGAGCATTTTTCGGTTGATATACATCAGAAAGAGGATGTGAGAGGGTGAGGGAAGCGCCGTTTGAAGGACTGAAGGCTGAAGAAACGAGGAGAGAGGGTGGAAAGTGGCTCTGACTTTTTGGCCGGACTCTCACCAAGAGAGAGAGAGAGAGAGAGAGAGAGAGAGAGAAAGAGAGAGAGAGAACGGCCGGGGTATAAGAAATAATAAACGAGACCATTAAGCCTGTGGATTTTCTCGTACGCGAGAGCGGAGGAGACCGAGGCGAAAGAACAAAAGCCCCCAGAATTCACAGTCTTTACATCCCACCTTATATTTTCATACCGCACTCCATTCCCTTCTCTTATTTTTCCCCCGTCTCACCCCCTCCCCCTCCTTCTCTGTCTCTTCCGATTATTCCTTTCTTTTGTCTTTCCCTTCATTCTCGTTCTCTCTCGTCCACCGGTCATACGTGGCCGAAAGCTGTACGCGGACCGTTCTGTGCGCTTCACGCCGGACTTCATAAATTTGTAAAATGTACCGCTGCGTAATCTGCATGCGGCCTGTTTGCGAGCCTGGGATCAAAATAAAAGCAGGAAACAAAGTATAAGCGCGTCTTCCGGCCCGGCATACTGCCTGGATTCACGGCAGCCTGCCACATAGAATTTCCATTAATGCAAATGAAATTGGAAATTTAGAGATGAAAGTAGTTCACCAGAGACTTATGGATCAATTTTAAGCAGCATCATAAGGCTCGTAACTTGTTCTCGTAAGACTTGTAAGAACTTATGACTGGAATTGTAATTCTATGCGTACCGCAAGACATACGATCATTCGTAAATATCTACGATTTCTCGTAAATCTTACGGCTAGCAAGAAGCTGTAAAGGTACTGCATAAAGTTGTAAGCATCCAGTCATAAGTTCTTACGAGTCTTACGAGAACATGTTACGAGTCTTACGATTCTGCTTAGAATTGACCCATTAATCTTGTCAAGCACAGACTTCGATTATTAATATCATGTATAACATTTTATGTAAAAATATTTTTTTTAATTTAAATTGAAGAATTTTTTTTTGTTTTTGCATCAATTAATTTATTTAATACAAAATGATATAAATTATTACTATACGTATTAAATAAAAAGTAATTAGAGCAAATTAAAAAGTGACATGTTTCTTGTCAAACACAGACTTTGATTATTAATATCATGTATAACATTTTATGTAAAAATATTTTTTTCTTTTTGCACCAATTAATTTGATTAATACAAATTGATATAAATTATTACTAAATGAAAAGTAATTAGTGACATGTTTCTTGTTAATCACAGACTTCGATTATTAATATCATATATAGCATTTTATGCAAAATTCTTCTAAATTTAAATTGAAGAATTTTTTTTTCTTTTTGCACCAATTAATTTGTTTAATACAAAATGATATAAAGTATTACTATATATATTAAATGAAAAATAATTAGAGCAAATTAAACAGATGACATGTTCTTCGTACAATTGTCTCGAAAAATTAACACCAGATATTTCAAAGTAAGACATCTACGAAATCTTAACCGATGTGCAATTCGTCGCTCAAACGTTCCATTAAAATTTGCCGATTTTGCACCGGCGTTTTCTCGCGAAAACACGAGGAGCGGACAGGTGTCCCGAGAACGGAGTTGAGGATCGTGCCTAGAGTCGTATTCTCTGACAGGTGGATAAAAAATGCGACTGTCGCTCCACGCTCATTCGGCCGTTTAAATTATTACGTTCTCGCGAGATGATCGATGCCTCGTATTCCGCATTTACACCGAAAATCCGGTAATCGTTCGTGTCTCGCGATGCTTTCGGTAGTAGACGAGAAAATATATTTCTCCCGCGCGGACTCCACATTTCCCCTCCCTTCCTTTTTTTCCGACGTTCTCTCTTCTTTTCCTTCTCATTCCCTTTCCGTCTCCTTTCCGCGGTGGCACATCAAGAAGCTATTTATTCGCGTTCGACGAGACCTCGAGTTCACCACCATCGATATCTCCGCTTATCCGCGCGATTCTGTCGAATTTCTCATGGCGCACTTTAAGAAATAATTTTAGCGACAGCGCACTGAGGATCGTTTATTTGCTCGCTTTTGTCCGCTCTCGACGCGCAAGTACGATTTACTCGAATATCAAAGAGCCCCCCGGCCCCGAGTCACGCTATCTAAAGATTCATTATTCACGTCTCTCGGGTAACCACGGGCGGACTCGATATCACCATCGCGGGACGGTGACTATTTTTAAATCCCGCGAATAAACACGAGCGATACACATTTACATAAAGTGTCATTACAAAGGGCGACCTCGGCGTAATCCGAAAAATAAAAAAATAAAAAATTCGTTCATTGGGAAAATTAAAGTTGCACAATGCGACGCGACGCGCGGTGCTATACGCGGTTGAATATGGCTATACGGATGGAAAAGTCTCGAGTTAATGGTAATTGTGCGCATACATTTGGCCGCAAATATTTACCGCTCACGTTCAAAAATGTCAATGCCATTTCACCGCGCGCCGTTTCCCGGCGCGGGTAACAGCGGTGGAAACGTTAAAACAAACAGTCGCGCAATATTTCAATGAAAACGTTTCCACCGCCGCTAACACACGGACAAATAATATCTGACAGAACGTTTCTTGGGGAATAAATGCACAGTTGCCGACAGTTCTAACATTGCGTCATTTCTCCGACTTTACGGAACGCGCGCGCGCGCGCCCGCGCCTTCATTCCGACCGTAAAGCCGATAAATTATCGAGCTCGAACGACGACACGCTGTTTTCACGCAACGTGGATTTACTCGTGCGGAATCGGGGTATATACGGGAGCCCGAACGACAACGGGCTCTACGAGAGAAATCAATTTGCAATTTACTGAAGGGGGGACACGCTCGGAAGTGCATTCTGCATCGTGTCACGTGCCGGCGGCCGGACACTCACGAGACGAAGGGCGTGTTTCTTGGGGATGTTGGTGGCCCTATTGCAGACGCTGGAAGAAAAACACTCGCGGAGGAAGAAACGAAGTGGGAGTCCCCCCCCCCTCCCCTCCACCGGCCTTTCAAATAACGCACCAGGAGGGAGAGAAAAAAAAAGGTCCGCAGGATGCACTTCGCGCATCCCGAATGCGGGAGAGCGAACGTGGAATGACGCGCGGGCGTAAGTTATCGATTCCTTCCGGTTCGCCGGAGGTTTCCTGCTAATGGCATTGATTTTATTCAGCTGTGCGGAAAGTATATATTTGCCACGGCTATAGCAACGGCCGCGGAGTTATGCCGCGAGTTAGTTGGAAGAGAATCACTCGAAGGAATTCACGCGAGTGCGCTGAAGCTCTCTCTAACTGGTCACGCGAATAAAATGGCGTGTCGCATTTAATAATTCAAAAATGCACGTCAAGCTGATCACGTGGAGCAATAGGCGGCAGGCAAATAGGCGCCGTCTCGATTGTCTCGTAATGTAGGTAACGGGCCACGCTGAAGGAAGAGCCCGATTGTGCGTTCCGTGCGCGTTTTGCGAAATGAACCTGCGAGCTATCGCGGAGGAGGGGGGAGGGGGGAGGAGGGGGAGGGGGGCAGGAGGGTAGGGGCATTAAATTCCACGACTAAAATCATATACCGGGCGCACTACGGGGCAAGTGTAATATTTTACGTTAATTGTGCGGATCGAACAATATCGGCGATACACGGTATTGCGTTACATCAGCTTGCTGAAAATGAATGCGTAACGAGCGAACGGTATACTGCGGGCGGTAATAATTATATCTGGACCGGCGCGCAATCGCCATTGTTCAAAATGACGATACCCGAACGTATATTATTTGTGCACGCGTGAAAAAATAGTCGATTACCGACGATACAGCGCCGCTAACAAGCGTGATTCCCTATTAAATTGGACTAATTAACGCACCGGCACACACGCACGGGCACTGACGCAGAATCCCTCCCCCTCCCGCCCCCTCCCCCTCCCCGTCGATTGCCAAATATTAATTATTCGACTTAAGCCGCGGCCATGTCACACGAAACAGATATATGTTATTTTAACGAGAGAACTTAATTAGCCGACAATGGTGCGTTACAAATCAAGTGATATCGCAAATAATTACCGAATTAATCGTTCAACTAGAAATAACTGCAATATTTGATACATATGCTCATTATGCGTACTCGTAATAGATCTCATTTCAGCATACGATATTTAGTAGACAATAAGTTCGTAAACATCGATGCAGCAATATTATAACAACATATACAATATGTACACAGGTTTTATGCCACAAAACTGTCGCTGTTCCTTTCACATCTACCGAATTCCGTTTCAAATAATGTCAGTTTTTTTTTTTTTTTTTTTCCAGACAAAGAACTGATGGACACGTAGAAGTTTTTTAAACTCTACCGTTTTACAAACCAAAATTTGAAAACGATAATTTTTTTCGCACCTGGTCGAATATCGTGATTATCGACACTTCCGATGCCCCCCCCCCCCCTCGCCCCTGCCCGTCTTGGGCGTAATAAAATAAGAGGTCAACCTTATAACGTTGTTGATTCTATCGCATGGAACACCGAGAGCGACGCCGGAGGATGTTGTGCCAGCAATATCCAAAATCTTCAGTGTATATCCGACGATCCAATATTTGCTATGGAGATGAAGGAGTACATTCCGCCATTCCCTCTTTTTCGCGAACTTCTACATTGAAGCTCTCACGTTGCTCCGAGTATACTATGTACATTTCTACGAACATATAACTCACTCCAGTTTTTATATAAAAAATCAATTATATGTATACATATAATTGACTCTTTAAATAAAAAGGTTTCTATCCTTAATCACGAAATTGAAGCTAAAAAGCTTTAAAACTAAACACTGTAACGGAAATAAACAAATGCCGTATTGTATATAATAATGTGTGGAAAAAAATCTCTGTACTCGCAATCAGAAAAATCTAATTTGATCGTACAACGTTCTCGAGAGATAGGATATAATTAACTGCTGCGTAACGTAGATGAGATTTGGGTTAATTAAGCTTGTAGTAATTTAGATGCATGTTTAGATTAATTTATCCAGCTGCATCACAGCGTGCTCCGCCTTCCGACACAAATAAATTTTAAATAGAAATAATGGAAATATGTAGATTAGAATTTTTTGGCATAATAATGCGCCGTCTGCGACGACAACCTCAAACTTGGATGCAACCTTAATGTAAATCGCGGCTCGTCTAATTTTCTCGCGATATGTATAGATACATACATATATAAAGCCACCGATAAGAACACTAATTTATCCGATGATTGTATTTAAAGACTTCTCCGGAACACAAACTATCCCCTAAGATAAAGGCACTATTTTTATACGTATAGAAGCAGCGACATTCGCGTGTGTACATGCGCATAAAAACAGGAACGTTGTTTACTCAGTATGTTGTTACAAAGGGTGATCCGTCATCGTGGAGGATGAAGGAAAAAAGAAGGTGTATCAAAGACGCCGGGGATATCTCGCATTACGGAAAATCGATGTTATTGTGGCGGCGGCTGCGGCGGGCTCTGCAGGTACAGCGACCGCTGGGAGAGAACCGGCGACCGAACTGCACTTTGATTAAATGCTAAAGATATAACGCCGTCGTTCATTATGTTAACTATGCCAACCTCGTTTAGCCGTGGGCCCCTTTGAAGTCTGCGCGCGAGATAATTGCATAAAACAAAACAAGGGATAACGTTCAAATAGTCACATATTTGCCAGTTCGAAATAGAGTGATATTTTGAAAGCGTTTCACGGCTCCGGTATCACGATAATTAATACGATCGTCCAAAACCGTGGCGTAACAATACTGAAAATGCGATATTTTGATAGTGTTTACCGCCGGTTTGTAGAATACAAACGCAAGTGTTGATCAATTAGGATCAATCATAATCATATGCATCAATAGCGAAGATGGGGCGGCGGGGGCCGAAACATTGATAAAATTTGCACATCCCCCTCTCTCTCTCTCTCTCTCTCTCTCTCTCTCTCTCTCTCTCTCTCTCTCTCTCCCTCTGTCGGAGAATATTTCCAATAATTATTATTTGCTATACCAATATTACTGCATCAATCAGTAATATAACAATCGAATTATTCGCGCAGTCGACCGAATTTCAGACATTTTTCATTCGCCGCGACGCGCACGCTATTATCCCGACATTCGATTAGCACCAATGCGCGGCCTAACGATTATAAACGACCATGTTCAGCGAACCTGTCGGCCGTTGGCCTCGCAAACCGTCTAATGACCTGCCGCTAATAACTGCTACTGCTCTTGTAAGCGATCCGTTCAGAATACGGGCCATTAAATCCATAGTCCTAAAGTGTATTAGCGGTACAGGCGCGTTATTTGTAGGCACGGTCAATACAATTACAGCTCTATCAATCGTTAGAAATAGCTGCGAGCGTCCAGAGGAGTTTAGATTGTCCACGTCAAAACCACCGCGCGCGCGGAGTATACGTGTAATGCATTGTACATTACGTAATCGACTTGATGGGGCGCTGGGACGGCTCGAGTAATTCGCGAATGGAAATGGAAAAAAAAAAATACGTCTAATGGACTGATCGTTAATCGAAATCCATTAGGGTGACTCCCAACGGCCAAATTTGGGACGGCGCATAATTTCGGTATCACTGACCGCTATTAACTATCGATAAAGATGAATAATTGCGACATTACTTGGAATCGAGAAATATTTATTTCTCGCGAATCCAATTCTCGCAACGCGCACTCCTATCCTGACCCCTTTATTAATGCATCAATTAATTAGTACATAAATCGCTTTATTATTGTTGCCCGCTTATTATTCACTTTATTCCACGTTTACCGTAATTCATATATGTATGCGTGTCGCAGCAATTGATATGTAATGCAAGAACCATAATGGCTTTCAACTGTAATTGATATCGCACCGTAAACATGCGCTTGTAAATCGCAAAAAGTCGCGATAAATCAGCAACAATGCCGAGAGCGCATCACTCCGGGCGCGCGCCCATTGAATAGGCAACAAATACCGGAACTTCATAAGAAGTTTTCCGATGCTCCGCGGCGTTATATTGACGACGCAATTCTCCCCGTCCTCACAGTGCCTCTCAGGATAAGAAATACCTACACGGGGGGGGGGGAGGGGGGAAGGTGTGCCCCACTGATGCGTCCTCGAAAATCACCCTCTCAACAACGGGGGTGGCTACGAAGTATTAACATATTTACGACAGTCATGAATTCGAACGTCTCCCCCTCCTTTCCGTCTCCTTCTTTCCCTTCATCGGTCGTTTCTCCGACGCAGGGTTCCCGCGTAAAGTTACGAGCTCCCCGCCCACTCGAAATCGATGTGGATCGACCAGCCGAGCGCATCGAGAAAATTAGTCGAGCGTGTCTTTTCGTTCCGCGAGAGACCCTACGACCTGCGACGGCGCGCGCGTCCCTCCGTTGAAAATCTCTCCCCGCCGACCTTTTTCCCTCGCACACACACACACACACACACATACATCTGCGAAAAATGCGCGCGCAAACTTGGCCGAGCACGTACCGGATCCGATTTTTCGTCTGGCACTCTACTACGGGAGGGGTCGCTGCTCCTAACATGGCGCGCGAATGCGTAGGAGGGATCTCCTCCGCGCAGATTCGAGAAATGTCGAAGCGAATGTATCACAGGAATTCAAGGACTTCGAAGGGTTTCCCCGTTCGCGCGCGAGCGTCCGTATTTTGACTATATATATTTCTCCGTCCTCTGAACGATTTCATAAATTTCCCTTCTTATACATCGAAAGGACCTGTGTATATTTGCATCGACAAAGAAATATATCCTCCCGAGCGAGCGACTTAATGACAACTGATCGACAATCGATTTTCATGAATATATAACGTTATGTTCTCAAGGCTTAATTTATAACCTTGCCGAAATATACAAACTGCTGTTTTTTTTTTCTAAATTTACAACATTTCCTCGCTGGGCGAATCGTCCGCGCCGAGGAATATCGGAAATTGCGTTATTAATTTTATTGCGATTTAAAAACGGCACGGATATGAAATTTAACGCATTGTTTCCTTCAAATTGTTCATCCCTTCGTACACATGTGCCATTTACGCTACTTACATAATTATTCAGCGAACAGGAAATTAACGTATATGATATGACATGGAGGTTGAATTAACGAGATATTTTAGCACCGTTAGTCTTGATGTTTACAGTAAAACAAATTTCAGTTAAGGTTTATCGGTGTTCCCAATGTTCATTAATTGCGAAACTCTCTTTCTCTTTTTCTCTTACCGTAATCGTAACTCGAGAGTAATGAAATTTATGAGATAAAATATTGATAAAGCTTTACCTAAAACAAAATCATATCATAAATATAGGCGAGATAAAACTTATCAAGTAAATTGAAATAAATGTCAAATGCTAGCTAAATATTACAACCGGATATTTTTTTAGAAATTTATACTAGTATAATAAATTCAACTCACAATTTCTAACATTTTATTATTCGATCCTACTTGAATTTAATGAAACGTTAATGCTTCCGTGTCACATAAAATTCTTCTTAATCGATATATATTACAAAATTTTATTTGTGACTAAATATAAAATCAAATTTATGTAGAGAAGTATACCAGTAGACAAGATAATGCCGCGCAGCCGCAACGGATTCGCGACGGTCGCAATAAAAACGTCTCTCTTTAAAATCGATATACGAACAAAACGACATCCACTCCGTCTGACATAGAGAATCGTGGTTCGGCGAAGGTTGGCGCGAATTCTCGTCTTTGTATGCAAATCGCGTAGCGCACTCACGGAAACTCACTGAAGGCGAGAAACTGACTTAACACTCGACTTTGCCCGTTTGTCGTCGGTTCTATCGGTTGACGAATTCCCTAACGATAATTTTATTCGGGAAGTTCTCGTACGAGCTGGGGAAACGAGAAATCGGCACCGAAAGCGAACGTCGACCGAAATGCCATGCATTTTTGTCGATGAGCAATTCCGCGATCGTTTGTTGAAAAATATTTTGAACTATTTTTTTTTTAAACGTATATAACGTATACATTCGCACGTTTTGGCCGAAATATACATACATATAGCGAAGATTGCGTAGTAGCTCTATTGAAAATTCAAGAAAATAAAAGAAGCTTTGAAATAAAATTTCGAATTAAAAGAATCCGTTCTGTATTTTTCACTTATTACGTCATAAATTATCTATTTTGTATATAAATATTATACATATATCATTTCTATATTACACAAGAAAAGCACATTTTTTTCTAATTACACGTTAATATGTTTTTAAAAGATTTATGACGCGTGTATATTTCTAAAATGTTTCGCGGATTAGAATCTTTTTCTTTTTATTTTTGTATACATTTCCCTTTACATATGCCCGAACGGAGAAAAATGTTCTTCGTTTTCGCCATCGTCAATCTCATGAAAAATTCGATGGCGGAGCGTATTATTCCTCTCAATGCTTCGCCAAACTGTTTGAGATAGGGCCGCCGCGAAATGCGTCCGAGAATGGCCATCTATCACATCGTAAGAGCGCCGAACCAAGAAAACGGCAGACCAACTATTTTTGACTTGTTGACTGCCTGCGCAAAAATCTATAAATTTCTCTCCACTCTTTCCGTCTACTCGGATGCGTGTCACGAGTAGAGAATTTCTCTCCGCGGTCGCGATAAATTTTTATCAATAAAAAAGTCTCGTCTCGGTATTAAACCATTACGTAAAATAATATTCCGTAGGAAAATATCTAAAAGCGTTTCTACGGGAGCAGCACGTATTTCCAAGTTATTTCATTTAATCCATCACGCGAAGAGCAACTGTTATTCTATATATATATATATATATATATATATATATATATATACATAGATATATGCATTTCTCTCATTCCATCTCTTCCGTCTCTACAGTTCACGCCTTTATCTAAAATTTACCCTAATTATTGCGACAATATAAAGAATTTGAAAATTAAACTTGTCTTTTATTAAATATTCTAGCATCTAAATGATCTTAATAGTCAACGATTGTGAATCGTCAATGTCAAATGCATGTGAAATTAATTGAGAAATTAATTAAGAAATCAATTCACTTGTATCAATTCTCTCGTTCTTTGATTTACGTCCGCGGAATTTTATCCATGAAATCACCTCAACTCTCAATGCCAGACATCTCCGTAATTATCGGCGTCTCGACACCTGCGACGATCATCTGCTATTCTTCTCACAATCAGTTCGGCTTGCTAACGTCACAGAATGGATGAAAAGATAGAATGAGAGACGTCACGGCAAGAATGGAACACTTCGCGCGCACACGTGCACACGGATGTACGTGTGTAGGTATACATCGGCGTCGCGCGACGTTAGTCGTCGATCTTCAAGACAAATATTATTCCGAAAAATTGGATTACCGTTATCGTCCACCACCGAACGCGCCAACCAGCTGTGCGTCCCGACCTTACCAACACACGCGCAACGTGCGTGCGAGCGCGCGTCTGGAAAACTTTCGAGGCTATCACCCCTCCACAATCTTCTTCTTCTCCGACATTCAATCCTCCCCCTTTTCTCTTCTACCGCGACAGACCCCGATACCTCACGAATTTTCAGCATATCTCAACCACGCGGAATGATGTCGCTGTGGTGGATACAGGCGAGCCATTGGCTCCAGAAATTCGCGTCTCCCCCTAACGCGCGATAATATCGAGATCCACGAGGGTCTCGCGCAATGTTTTCCATACTCAAACATTTGCTGAAGGTGTCTAACTAAAATGTCGAGAGAAATCATCATTTACTACAACTTTTTGCATTTAAATAAATTTTGTTAAATAAAATTTTTTAAATGATAATTGAAATAATTGTTAAATAAATGCAGAAAAAAATTGTTTACATCGATCTTAATTCGCGTTTAGTTTACGCGTTTTCGGTATCAAGAATTAATAGTTAAGAAAACTTGCGGATTCGCGGGCTTAAGAAACAAGAAGGGGCGAGTGTATATACTTATCGGAGCAAAAGGAAGGGTGTAGCTCCGTAGTCCTCTAATACCCTCTTTGATAACTCTCTCTCGAATACAGAACGATAGTCTCGTAATACCCAGATTAATATACCCTAGCAGCTTTAGGCCTGTATCAATTCGCGAAAGACCCAACGGTGACACCGACGACGCTGCCACCGCCGCGCCGTCCCAAACAACGCATTGACAACCGCAAGCCGGTGTCAAAAGCTTCTTATCGTCTTCCATAATTAATAGACCAGGCGAAAAGAAATATTTGAAAACGCGGCGCTTTTGACTTTAATGAGTGGACTTACTGAATTTTTTAAAACACATATAAATCTCGTGTTCGCACGCTTCTGCCGCAGTACGTAACACAATCTTTATTTAAAAATGCCGGAGCGCAAAGGAACTTTAAACTTTTAAACTTTACGTGAATATAACAAGAACGTAAGTGCAGAAAGAAACTAGAATTAAGTATAACGGAAAGAAATTATGATTTTAAATTAATAAAAATCGAATTGAAAACTCTTTACTCCGGGTATTGCTTGTTGCACGATTTCTTTTTTTGTTTACGCGTCGTAAGGTATCTATATTATATAAAATAGCATGGAAAATGTCGATGCGCGCACGAGCAAGCATCTACCATCGTCTCGCGGAAAGGGAAGAGAGCACGAATGCAGAGCGAGTGCATTTCGCGGGCCACGGTATTTCAGAAATTCCCGATACCGCCTCTCTCTCTTTCTCTCTCTCTTTCTCTCTCTATTAACGTTCCTTCGCCGCTCTCCCCCCGTCCGTCCTCCCTTCGCCACATCAACAGATTTCGCTCTTTCGCTTTCTCTCTCTCTCTCTCTCTCTCTCTCTCTCTCTCTCTCTCTCTCTCTCTCGCTCTCTCTCGACGAGGACGCGGATGAAGTTCTCGCGCGGAGGACTCGCGCGACCGTCACGTTTTCTCTCGTGCGAAAGAAAGAAATCTGTCGATCCCAAAATACGCGGTTTTCTTCCCCCCTCGAGTGTAAGAGCGGTTAGGAGACGGAAACAATAACCGACGTCGTTTCGTATACCGGACGCCGCCGGATTATCGGACGGACTCCACGGACGGGTCAGACGCTCCGTGTGAGTGACTTAATTCTCTCCTCCTCCTCCGGACTTGGCGCGCGCCATGAGAAAGCGCGCGCTCCCGTTGAAATTCCGAAGGGAATAACGAAATCGTCGCGATCCCGTATGCGGCAAGGTTTATTGCTGGCGCCAGTTGTGTCGTGTGGAGAGCGTTACTTTATTGCCGCGGCAGAGCCATCGCGTTTAATTCCACCGATTGAGAAGTACCCATCCGACAGGATATTGGTCTAGATTGTTCCAGAATCAAAAATATCCGATATATTGTTATCGAAACAATATCGGGAGATATATACTGTTGTTACTTTCGGAGTATATAGTACCTAGTATATATCTTACGAAACATTAACAAGCGGACTAGATTTACTAGAATAACTTTCGGTATATTACGGTATATAAACTTGACAAATTAGTTAATGGATTTTACGCTAGCATTTCGCTATAGCTTCAATTTTCATATGGATTCCCGCGCGAAACTCCGCGAGGGAGTTTCTCTTTTATCTCGGGCTTTACAAAAGATTAATCGTGACGATCAATCCCGTTTCGGCATACACCCCCCCTCCCCCGCTTCTCTTCCACTCCCCCCCCCCCCCCGGTTTGGCGATGTGCAAGTCGATTGCGTGAGTGCGCGCAAACTGTATATCCTACGACACGTTTCGCACTCGTACACCCCCCCCGCCCCCTCCCCACCCCTCCCTCGCATTTGCATGCGAGTAGAGCACTTTTATGTATAGCGCTTTAATATTTATCGAATTTACGGGGTGATGACAGTGCATTGTTTACGCGCTGCCGTGTGCCTGCAAAAATAAGTATATCTAACCGTGGCGAAATTCGGAGACCGCGCACGGCCGCCGCTCTCGCGCGCCCCAATTTTATTCCCGTCACCTCATAAAACCGGCAGCACGCGAAAGGGCACTTGTATACATACGGCCGACATTATTATAATCGAGTATCGATTGCTATTAATCTCGAATTGTTATTAGCTTTTGAGTAAAATCACTCGTTATACATATACGACTTCGCGTTTTGTTCGTCACGATTAACGAGAGGAAAAGCGTGCCAAACAGCGCGTCTCTCGACAACGCGCGTAGGGAGATTCAAAGGGAACGGCGGAGGAGGGGGGGGGAAGGGAAGAGAAGAGGGGAGCGAAAACACGGCGGTGGCGAGTCTTCTGGTTGAACGAATTGCGGCGTAATCCGTTTTGTCTTTTAAAGGGAAGTAGGTGAGGGAGAGAGTGACCGGTTTGTGCAACCCCGTGTGCGCGCGCTCGTCGCGGCGCAAGTAAAACACAGCGTATACGCGGCACGCTCGAACGACACGCGAGCGGGCGGACGGGCGAGCGAGCGGAGCGGACGTTGTTCGTGCGCGCCAGGTGAAACGGGAGCGAGCAGGTAAACGAGCGAGCGAGATCGCGCGCGGGGGTGAGACTCTGCTCTTGACAGGTACGCATTGCCGGCTACACCCCCTGCGCGCTCGCGCGTTCGTCGACCTTCCGCACCACCTCCTCCTCCTCCTCCTCCTCCTCCTCCACATCCTCCGCTCCGCCGCTGCCGCTGCCGCTGCCGCTGCCGCCGCACCGAATCCCCGCCCGGCCCGAGCCATCCCTTGCCAACGGACGTCGAAAGCACGAACTCTGCCACGGAGAGATTTCGGGATCTCGCATCGCTGATCGAATCGTTCGTGCATACTTCGCGAACGGGGGATTAATTCGGCCGCGACTAATCCGGGAATTGGCCGTGAGCGGAGCCGACGCGAGTTGCACGCTCGCGCGAGCGAGGATTCGCTTCCCGCGCGCCGCCCGCATCCCGCTACCCCCGCGCGTCGCGATTTGTTTGGGGCGTGGTGGCCGACCCTTGAATACGTCGGCGAGTAGGTATAAAGAAAGTTTTCGTATTAGAAGACGTCTCAAATTCTTCTCAACAAACGTTTCGAAGAGGATGATACTTAGAATGAAAACAAAAATTAACCTCCGACGCGCCCGCGCTTGTATTGAAATAATAACTGAAAACTTTTTCCCACCAATTAATTTGAAATCAGCTTTAATAAATATTCAACCGCAGAGAATTTTAATATATGAAATGTGTAAGAGCTGCGCGCGATCGATACGATGAAAATACCTCCCCAACCAATTTTCGTTATGAAAAAGTCATCGATAAACTCTCCGCCCGCGAGTTACCACGGGTAATTTGTATAGCGGCGGAACAATGGCAGTTTCCTCGGCGGTATAGGACGCGTCATCTTTTATCTCGACTTTTATCCGGTAAAAACTGTGCCACAATTTCTTTCGCCATTGTGCGGCCGTACTTATTAATGTTACCAACGCGTAATACCGTCACGTCACACGGTCGCGGGCGTAAAAGAAAAATAAAATAAAAAAAAAAGGAAAAGGCAAAAAGTCTCGCGGTGCTCCGGCGAGAGAGCAGCCCCAGAAGAGGTAATTCGCGGGCTGTGGCGGCTATCGCGGGGAAAACACGACGTCCTCCCCGCGACGTGCACGCGAGATGCGCACCGCGCTGCACCGGACGTCGGCGACTCCGGCGCGGCGGCGGCGGCGGCGGGCGGGGGGCGGGGGGGCAGGGTGGGGGGAGAGGAGAGACCATTCTCTGCATAAAACAAAAGGCAGGGCGCAATACGATATCCCGCGAGTTTCGTACTTACGTTTCGTGCATATTTCAAGCGTGTCGCGCACTTGGAGAGACCGTATCGGGATTCGCCAGCCAACCGACTGCAGTTTATAGTTTATACGACCGTGCGCGATGCGGGCACGCGTGCGCGCGCGATATTTTTATTATTATTCATACGTGCATACGCATACACGTGTGTGTGTGTGTGTGTGTGTGTGTGTGTGTGTGTGTGTGTGTTAGTGTGTGTGTGTGTGTGTGTTTATATATGCAACAGTGCGGCGCGACGGATCCGCGTATTACTGTCGTAAAGGGACTCCATTTCCGATTCGGCGGACGTCGTAAGATCTTATCGAATAGCAAATGGTGTTCAGATTATGATAAAACGAATGTGAAATGAATAACGAGATATGCGAGCAAACAGAGTTTGCAAATGCACCTGAAGAATATTTACTTAGAAAGCAAAGGCCTTCTTGCCCTCTACATGGTTTCCCTCCCCTCAATATTTAATCGCAAATATTTCACGGTAGGACCTGGTAGAATTTAATTTTTCATCATCGTCTGTGTTCGCGACTTTGAATTCAATTTCGCTCGCACAAAGCGCTATATATTATTATAGAATTAAATTCATAATATACACAATTAAATTAATAATTCCAATAATTTAAACTACAAAGATGTAAGCAAACGGCGAGAGAACGCGCAAAATTAATAGCAACGATACGATAACATGCCGGAGGTAGAAACGTATAACAAACGACGACGTTCGAATGTGAGAAATTTTACGATTCGCCGTAAAACCGCGAAATCGAAATACGCGTCATCCGATATTTGCTCCTACACGGATATTTCCTTACAATTGCGCGAATCGCGTATCCACGGTGTGCAGTACATACCGCAATCGGGTTCCTTTACATTTTCGAAGTATAACGACGCTAATGGTCCACTCCGATGGGCAATACGATTGCCCGCGGCAGTCCCCCTTCTATGCAAGTACCTACCATTGATCGCGCGAGTGCCTGCAACTTGTATTCTCGAGTGGCAATTCGACTGTGAAAGATGATGAGCAATGTACAGCGTGTCCCAGTCGCAAAGGACGATGGATCGGAGGCATACAGGCGAAATAATGTCGAAATAATGCTATAAGATAATAATAATAATAATAATAATAATAATAATAATACTTCAATACATTCAGAATTTTTCATGAATGCCGCCAGTAATCTAAATCATTAACGTCACGGCTTCTCGCGTTTTATTTACCTATTTTTTTTAGCTTACGTAACGTAAATTATTGCTTTTTAGTAAAATTTTCCTCGAAAGCAACGTTTTGGAATGTAGGTAAATAAAACGCGAGAAATCGTGACGTTAATGATTTAGATTACTGGCGGCATTCATGAAAAATTCTGAATGTATTGAAGTATTATTATTATTATTATTATTATTATTATTATCTCATAGCATTTCGACAACGTTTTGGAATGTAGCCGTAGATATTAATTGTATGAATGTCAAATTTTCCAGGTTTGTAATTTTCATATAATTTGACATGTATATCTTTCCACGCGAAACGAAAGAAGCAGTCGCGCGTTCGCAAAAAAAAAATCAAACTTGAAATCTAGCGAAGAAGCTGGAGAGGGTGGGGATGCTTGCATGTGCCGCACGATCGTGTTTTCGCAAATTGTCGCGCCAGAGGTTACAGAATTAAACGGCGATGTTCTCCGTTTTCATAGGCCCAAAGTGACGTTCAGCTGGGGGCGTCGTCATAATTCAGGCGGAATCGCGCGCGGATGTGAGAGAGAGGAACGGGAGATTTCTCGCGAGAGAGCGAATATTTCTCGCGAGCTAGAGCGCATTATATCGAGGGAGCGGGGGAACAGGCTCTCGATACATCAATCCCACCCGTCCCACCCTCGAGATATTTTCGCGATCTTTTCGCGCTCTCTGCATCCGATGCGACAAAAGGGACGAGAGTACGCGTCGCCCGAGGCAATAATTCAGAAATGCGGCGCGACTTCATCCTTCAGTTGTATATATGCATAGAGCCGCGCGCGCTCTTCTCTTTCTCTCTTTGATCGAAGAGCGATGGAACGCCGTTCGTGCGCGAGCTACGGCACGAGGTGCCGTAAGTGGCCCGAAACGACCTGGAAACTCGTGGCAAAAGTCACTCGTGCACAAATCTCCATATAGTGCGCGCCGTACAGCCCGGCCGTTGCGTGTATGTGCGCCTATACGCTCGCCCCCCCCCCCTATACGCCCCCTCCTCGATACATACCTATGTTTATCCCTCCGCCCGCACACCCCGCATCCCGTCCACACGTATTCGGGGGTGGCGATAATGATGTTCGCGTTTAAATAAGCCGCGTTGCGTAACGACTGTACTGCGCCTTGGGCCGAGGGAAACCCTTAGCTTAGGCCACGAGCCGATAATCGCTGCCGTGCATGTAGGCTGTCAGGAATATTGGATTATGGACTTTCCTTTTGGAAACTACACCGCGCGCAGCCTCGATCGGCACGAGAGCAAAATTGAGCGATTTCACGTACTATATAAGCTAACTGTACGTATAAACGCGTATTATTCAACGTAGCGTTCTGGGGCGAGAGATTTATCGTCTGTTTATAAGCGATTGTTACATTAATAATGTAGAACTATCGTTAAAAATTTCTTAAGCGTAGCTACTGCGTGTAGGCAAGATTTTATAGGAAATAGCGAGAATTATTCATTCAACGTTCCTAAGCCTCACTCGGACGTTAAGTACATTTAAGTATTATCCGCTAATCTCTTTTGAAATACTTCACTCTCTGCCGGATAAATTTTTTAAATCAATTTCAAGATAATATTACTTAAAAGTTAAGAAGGAGGGCCACCGCAAGCCTCAATATACTTCGCCGAAAGTGAGTTATTTATTTTCAGAAATGTTATGGAATTCATTTATTACAAAATGTGCTATTGCAATTGTAAAAAGAAGAAAATAATATGATTCGGCATGGAATGTAAAATTACATTCGCCTCGTTTTCCGCGATATTAAAAATGGTTGTATGAATTTTATTTCGGCAAATTCTAATTTATTAGCGTTTTTACATCTATATTTGAAGTGGAAGTTGGATATGAATTCTCCCTTTATCGTCATAGCGGGAAATATAATAGCTACGTATATGCATTCGTTGCACAGAAATGCAGCTGGAAAATATGGGAACGGAAGAATGATAAACAAGAGATGAACGCGTGTGTTTTCGAGTTTTCTACCGTTCAACTGTTCGGCAGCGACAGATGTTCTTTGTTAGTCCAGCATCTGGGTGATCACCTCAATTTTGTAATTCGACGATATGACGAGAATAGCGTCACTGGCATTCATATTGATTCAACGAAACTGAATTCGCATCTTTTTTAAATAATTACATGTAAAAATTTCTACACAGAAAGAACGAGTTTACTGGAAGGTCTGAAAATTTTGTTGGATACAGATCTGTAAAAATAATTTTTTGTTGATCTATCAAAATAATTAAAATGCTTATCATTTTTGACTTTCCAATAAAATTATTTTGATGGTCCAACAAAAATTGTTTTCAGTTCTGTCTCGAGCAAAATTTTTAGACCTTCCAGCAAAATCGTTCTTTCCTGGTATTTTTCCTATAATAATATGTGTGTGCATTAAACCATTGATAATTTAATTTAACATTTACATGTATTTTTAATTTAGATCTGCCAAAATTTGGAGAAAATATCGAAATTAACTTATCAAAAGATTATCAAAGTCAAAGTGAAATTTTCTTGTTTCTGTTTCGATAATAAAATAAAAATATTTAAAACAGTCTAACAATTTCTTTTTATACGTTTATAATATATATTATATATTAGTGCGCCTACCAAATCTTTTTTTAATTACGTCTTTTATGTCGTAAATATATACTTTTAATACTGAATTCCATTGTTTAAGCTCCTACATCAACATCATCTGCACGTTTCAGGTACGATCGACTGTTCAGGCAATTATTTTGGTCCCGAAAATGCAAAAGGCTTGCAACTAAGTTGGCGTAGAGAGCGTAATTTCGGGAACGTAACTATCGCCGGGGTATCCGTACTTTCCAATTAATTCTAGCACGCTCGTGTTTGCGAGAGTCTAATTTAAATGAATAAATTACATCCGCGCCCCCGTTTAAACGCGGGTCGTTCTATATTTACAGCCACATCAAATACATACATTATCATTACGCCGGAGGAATTAGCTGTGAAAATTACGATTTAAATGCCCGAAGTGCAAATTATGATATAATTCGCTCACGATGAATAATACTATTTGTTCGCGGAATTTGGCGGCGAGCGCATTTTCTCTCGCGCAAATCCACCCGGCAACTGCAGCAACTGCAGCAGCCTCCGCATCGAGTGTGCGCTCGCCGAAAGATCATAATTCCGCAAATAAGCAATTGTCGTACGTTAAATTGCGTGATTAACGGCGCCGCGTTAATTACCACGAGGTGAAACGTTCCAACGGATGGGCGCGCGCGCGCATCCTCCCGTGTCTGTCGGGATTGAAAATATGTAGACTATTATAACGAAAACTCTCTCTCGCGCACGGCGAGCTCTCGAGCTTTCGCGATCGTAGTTGAAAAATACCTTCAATTGAGGCGTTAAACGCAAGAGAGCTTCGAGCACCGCACCGGTGGTTCGCGTGGTCACAATGTTATCGCGGATCTCGTGGTCACGTTCTCATGGACGCGTGACTTTGCCTGCGCCGCAAAAAAAAAAAAAGATTTGCACGAGCGCTTTTTTTCTAAAAACAACTGCTGCGCCAGCGATTACGGTAATTTCTGTCGGAGGGTAGTTTTTTCTCGTAAGTCCAATCAAGGTCTGCCGTATCAAGAAGAATGCATCGCCCTTCGCGTTCGACATATTTCTTTTTAATCAGAATTAGAATCTCTTTTCATAAAACTTACGATTCAAGGCGTCAAGCTGCAAAAATATTGATCGGAAAGTAAAATTGTAATTTAAAAAAAAAAACTCTAAGATGTGTAATATAATATAAATACAAGAATTTGGAATGCATAGATACTTCTAATTATACATTTTTTGTATTCCACACAGGATCGGAGGGTGTACCAAGTGTACGAAGCCGAAGTGTATTTCGCGCGAACTGTTGCGCACGAAGAAGAAGTGATGTAACCTGATTTGCGCGGTACTCGAACAGCGCGAACGCTGCACGTGGATTACAGGCACTCGCGCCGGCGGAGCGTCTCAACTCCAGAAGCGTTATAGCAAACGCGGAGGGAACCAACCAACCCCCTAAATACCTGGCAACTACTACTACTACTACTACTACGCGCGGTGGGTAACGTCGGCGGAATGGCGCAACGTCGTCGTCGGCGTAAGGTGCAGCCGCGTGAGGCACCCGACGCGTTGCATGCGCCGCGAGATTGCATAATGACATAATATTCATGGCGGTGCGCTTATGCTCGCGACCGAGTAGGTAATAAGGGTGCTACGGCGGGAACACGAGGTATAACGCGCGGCGGCGGCGGGGAGAGGGTATGATCTCCGCCCTTGATGGGAACCGGGGAGGCGGTGGCTGAATATTACGTTCGTCGGCAGGGAGGAAGGAGGACGACGAGAGGTGACGGAGGTTAAGGCGCAAGCAGGACCAGAGGAGAGGGAGGGAGGGCGCAGGGTACAGAGCCGGAGAGCGAGAGCAAGGCCGACGGGCGGCGGACACATTTTTAATTAAGACAGTTTCGAGGCGTAATTAATTTTACTACGGCGCTACCTAACGACCGGCACCCGCCGGTTCCTGACGCCGCCACTGTGCTAGCTTCTTCTTTCCAACCGCCACCCCCTTCCTCCCCCCCCCCATCGCGCCTCTTCTGCATAACACGCTCCTATACGTTCGAAGTTTCGTGCGCTTGACGACGACATTACAATTTGCGCGGACGATGAAAATCGTCCCGCCCGTTGGTAGTATAAGGTACTTCCAGTTCGATCATTTCGAGATAGAGAGTATTATTTGATTGGAATATAATCGCTCGATCGAGGCACGTATGACGCCTTGCGTTTCTCGTTAAAAAATCAGCCCTCAAAACGATAACAGATTCTAATTTGATATAACCGATGTTCCACCAGCACCGTTCTATTATTAGGTTTCTCATCAAATTTTCGATAAAAGAAACACTCGGCTTGGACTTCGTCAGAGAATCTGTAATCGCGGTATGCGCGGGCGATTCCAATAATTGAATTCGTTACATCGAGAAAGGTACTGCTCGAAAATTCACTCTTTCATGTTATTTTCTTTGAAATGTTTTCGAGTAAATGTCCTTACCAGACACCGCATGGTCAGTGATATTTGTCTCGAATTTTCTTCTCACGTTCGCATACTATTTTCCTTCGCTTGTACCTCTCGCATTGATCATCTTAGTCACAATCTAAACATTACAAAAAATATTTTACTTTATAAAATTTTATCAAGCACTGTACTAGATATGTATTGTCCCTATATAAGAAAAATATTTCGCAACATTTTTAAAAACACATTTTAAAAAAATCTAAAAACAAAGAAAATGTACCGTATATAATGCCTTTTAGCTAACAAAAAATTAAATATATTTACATTAAAAGAAAGTATTTTATATTTGACTGTAATTGCATGATAAAATAATTGCTAAGAACTTCATTATCATTACTATACTGTTATAATATTAGTAATAATTAAATTTATGGTTCTACTTCAAAAAAATATAATTATACATTATAATTAAATTATGGTAATAATTGCAATAATTTGTTTCTCTCAAAATCAATACACGGTTTACACTGAAATGATGAAGAAATGCAGATGAAGATAAGTCCTTTCTCTTTCTATTTGATAATTCTCATAATGTGTATCCCATACCTATCTGCATCTATTAATAAAGCATAAACGTCATGCGTTCATTAATAAAGCATGAACGTTCATCAGTTAGCGGGAGTAAATCGATCTTGTTAGTCCTCATAATTTTATTACGGCGAACTGAGCGGAGATAAGACATAACTATCCAGTTGCGGAACAAGGCTACATAGATTCAGATTCATCACGGAACATACCTTTACAGCTTTTTACAACACTGTAAATATTTCACTCGTACATCATGCTGGCGTGACTTTTATACCTTCACAACGGCTGTTACAGCACGGGCAGTAAGGAAGGCAGTATATCGGGAAATCGATTAAACTAAGGAAGGACAGACGATTCCGATAATCAAATCTAAATTATCGGTGGCGAAATCTCGGTTTACATTTCAATTCGTGTCGTCGAATTCGTTATCTTACTTTAGTCTTTCGTTAAATCTAACGCGGATAACCGAAGGAACGGCGAGGCATAAATTATGACACGTCGTACGATTCTTCTATCTACCCCCACACAGGCGGCCGAGCCGTCCTCTTTCTCGCGCCAAAAATCGGAGGGAAATTTCATCTCGACGTTTATATTGCGAATTTATGAGTGCCATAGATTATGGAACAAATACATGGAAAATGTTACAGGGGCATCTCCGATGATATAATATATTCTATAGCACAGGAGGGATTTCCGAATGTCAGTTCAATAATTTTTAATAATACAAAGATATATTTAAGAATATGTGTAATAAAATTCTAATCTGATCGAAAAATATCTGGAACCCAATTATTTCGCATATTTGACATTTATAAGATTTTACGTTCATATATGTAACGAAAAATAAAATGACAATTACGTATCACATCGACAAAGGAATTATTACTTTTAAATCTTAATTGTGGTATTTGAAGAAAATATAAAAATTACATACACAAACGCATACATATACGAGACGATCGATAAAACCTCCTCGCGAGAAGGCAGGGCAATAATCACTTGTTCGCCGGTTTATTTGGCCATTAAAGAAAACGACCTGTTAACCGAGGTATGCGCAACGATAGCGACCGCCGTCCAATAAATGTCGCGTTAGCGCGTCAGCCTAACTTACGCGCCCATTCTGTCATCTTGCCCGCGTAACGTTATTGCCGATTATCCCGTCGTGCGGATCGATGTCCCGAGTCGTATTCCTGTCACTGTGTTAAGCAACATGTCACAGTTACTCTTTCAAAAATTTTAAAAGTTACAAGCGAGTAAAGAACATTTCTCGAAGAAGCACTATATCTATATCAAATCCATCACTTTGTAGCTTCTGATAAATTAAAAGTGGAATTCTGTTTGAGATCAACAATACGATGCTCCGCAAACAATTCGCTCCGTTAAGAAAAAAGTAACGCAAGTAAAAAATTAGCATTTTTGAAATAATGAAAGGAAATCGATCTTAAAAGTCAATCGACTTTTGCTTTCGTTATCTCAAAAATGCTAATTTTGTGTCACTTTTCTACCAACGGAGCGGTAGTCGATGAACTATATTATACCGCTATTTATTTACAAAGTATTCCGAAAGTAGATTATAATTATAAATCAGAATGTAAGATAAGATAATGAAAGTTTAATTTCTTTATTTGATCTCTCAGTAACCATGATTTAAATTTCTTCCGGTCTACGAAAGAAACGAGATATAACTACAGTGAATTCCTACCGAGCAACTTTGTTCAAAGCATGGTTCACCGTGACGTCGCGGGCCGTGCGAGTGTCTAATTTCTGCAAAACCGAAACTAACCATTTTACAACGGATATAATACGAAACCGGGCGATACGAGCAGCCAAACAGTAAAAAGAGACGAAGGGATTTCGTTCGGTGCTCCGCGGCGCGCTCCCCGGAGCTTGGCTTGGAAAATACGGACGATAAATCACATCCCCGCGCAAATGACAAGCGCAAAAAGGGCGGTGCCGTTTCGCGGAGAGCAGAAGTTAGGATCGCTTGATCGAGAATCGCGGCGGAAGCTGCGGGGATCGAGTGCAGCTCCGTGAGATGCTCGCCGCTCGCTCGTTGCACGCACGCTTTTTGCGGCCGCGTCGAGGCGTCGTGACGCGCGAAAGCCAGTTTATCACCGCGTTTCGTGACCGCCGCATGTCCTGCGGGCTGCTGCCAGGAGCAAAATACAGCTACCGCCGCGCGGCGGGAGTAGTAGACCGGGCCGGCCAGCCAACCGGAGCTTCTGCGGGATAATATTTAGTATTCCCACGACGTCGACTGTCGTGGCTTATAATATTTCGCGTCATATTAATATTCCAGTGGGACGCCGGGCCGCACCGCGCCGGCCCGTGCACTCGGCAGGAGAACGGACAACCAGGGCGACCCCCGTGCAGCCACCACGTCCGCGCAGTGGCGTATACACCTCCGGGCAGCATCTCCACGGGGTGGAGGGGCAGAGGAAGAGGGGGATGAATCAGAAAGCAAGCGAGGACTTTTGAATAAGTAAAAAACGACGGAGAATTTATGAGGGTGGACAACAAGACACGCGTTTTGATTATTGATATCAAAAACTGCTATTATAATGATATATACAAGAATCGAAATCTCCTTTAAGGCGCATCGAAAAGATTCATGAGGATGAATCGAAAAGCACCGTGTGCTTCTGAATAAGAAAAAAAAATGGCAGAAATATCAGAATTATAAATTTTGAAGTCACGAAGGAACGCCTTGATTATTGATACGAAACTGCCACGACAGACAACGTAAGGAATAGTAAAGCGCAAAAGTCGAGAAAAAATCCAAATAAAGAGTAAATCTACTTAATCGAAATTGATTAAATGAATTTCGAAGATTCAACTCGTACTTTTCGACATTTAGCTACTACCGAAGTTACTGCAATCGATATCAGAATATCATGCTGTCGAATCTCAAAATATTTTAATGTTAACTGATAAAAACATTTTAGAATCCTTTTGTTTCATTATCACATTCGTACATAATGGAAATAAATTTATTTCAGATATAATATCTACATGAAAAGAACGATTTTGCTGGATCTGACGATTCAGATCTGAAAATAATTTTGTTGGAAACTCAAAAATGATAAGCATTACTTAAAACATTTTGATATTCTAGCAATCAGTTTGGCTTTCCAACAAAATTATTTTGATAGTCCAACAAGAATTATTTCCAGATCTGTATCCAGCAAAATTTTTAGACCTTCCAGCAAAATCGTTTTTTCCGTACAGTAAGAAAAAAAACATTAAAGAAAAAGCTATGATAAAAAAAATATTAAAATCCAATAATGATTCGATTCTTAAGCAAACCTTCTTGTGCAAAAACACAATCGCAGTGAGTTCAAATTATCTTTAGAAAGACAGCTTTAGAGCCGACAGCACACGAGGTCACCGGAAGATCTATTGCCGTGCATCGACCGACAACGTATGTAGAGGGGTAGCCGCAAATTACGTACAAAATTTAACGGCGGCGCGTCTCTTCGCTCGTTCGCGAGGCAGATTGAGAGTAGCGGCGCGTGTTTCGGGGCTTGCAGTTCGCGACACGCTCCCTCGATCTTCCACGTCGGAAACGTCGAAATATCGCGCACCCTATTCAACGATTCACGAGCAATCCGGTCAAAGATGCATACGACTGCTTCCCTTTTTCGAAGCGCCGCCGCCGCCCGAGGACAAACAGATTCGTAAAGTAAAAACCATTAGTAAAACGCATTGTAATCATAAATACATTAGTTACACGGAAAAAATGTATGGACGCAGCATTACAGCCGACAGCGGACTAATTGAAAATAATCTTGTTAATTCAATGACAGTGGATGTTAATAAAACAAATACGCCGTGCTCTTGTTTTAACACAAAATGTTATTTGTTTCATTAATACTGTTATTGAACGAACAAGATTATTTTCAATTAGACCGCCGTTGGCTAATGCTGTTAATACAATACTATTTCTTCTTTTCGTGTAGCATTGAAATAAAACAATTCGCTGTCCTCCATAAAATATTGGCAATAAAACCTAAATCTAATGAAAATCCATGAAAAGTTTTATTTGCACGTTTTTGTATAAAATTGATTTACGAGTTTATAACTTATAAATTTATAAATCCATTTGTGTAAAAAAAAGGTAGTCAATATTCTTTAAAAAAGAATTTTTTAAAAAGTCGAACTATTAATACTATTAATAACGTTGCGTCTTTTTAGTCTCTCCTTACGTATATTCCACGTGAAATTCATGAATCAAGTGCGAAAGCTATTTAAATCAAATAAACCTCGCGCAACCCGTGCATTCCTTCCCTTCTCTACGGTTCGATGCGAAATTTAACGTCGATTCAATTAAAGGAGAAGGCGTATTTAAGCCGTCATCATGAAGCTAGCGTGTGTGTCACATCAATCGCACACCAAGGCTACATCGTCGAGGGGTGCGGTCGCATCCCCGCGCGATTACAACCGCTCCCACCCTCCGATTACCGTTGTTCTTCCGTCCCTTCGCCGCTCGCCCCCGCACCAGACACCTTCGAACAACTCCAAACCCGTGTCGAACGTGTCTCGGGAGCACGCGACGATATCGTAACGATGTTAGGGCCGGATGGGGAAGGGAAGCTTTGACGAGAGACGATCGATGAGAAAGAGAATATACGACAAGGAGGGCGGTCGGGCGGGAGGGAGGGAGGGTGGTTAAAGCGGGAGACCGCGGAGCGCGGCGTGCTCGGCGAGAGAGAACGTCGTTGGATGAAAGAGCGACCGCGCGCCGGTTCCAAGAATGGGACAAGGTACGATTTATTCGATACGGTAAAACGAAACTCGTGGGAACCGCAAAAGAATATATATAGGCATGTAGGGTATGTAACGTGTGTGTCGCGGGCAGATGCATGTGTAAAGTACGCGGCGACGTTTAACCACTTGACAGCCCTGCTGCTGCCCGTTGAGTAGTACCAGGTACATACAAGACAATCACTTCAAATTATTTTCCCGAAATCTAATTTTTGGGCAGATTTTATTAAAATTTTACATCGGCGCTGCTACTATTGACATAAACTCCGAGCGCGCGTATACCTATATGCATAATAAATAACATACAATACGTTATTATTTGTTTTATATTACGTGGCTATAATTTATTTCGCCGCGGAGATATAATTATAGAATGTTAATGCGAAATAATAATCAATTAAAATTTTAATATAGCCTCGCGCGTAATACTAGATTATTAGATGTACAATTGACATGTAATTTTAATATGCATATAAACTACAATCAACAGCGTTTAAAGAGTTATTTATCGATAAATAGCAAATTGACTAAATAAAAGATAACAAGTACGTTTCTTAAAAATCAATTATTTCAAACATGTAGTCTCTATAGTAAATCGAAAAACGCAAATCTCACAAAAATCACGTAAACTACATCGAGATTGTTATTCATACCCGATCTTAGAGCAAAGTTGCACACATCTTTTTACTATTTACTCTCTAAATCTGAATCACTGGAAAAGTACTGAAAAATCACTGATTGCGAATCGGTACCTATAATCTAACTATAATTTCACTCATAATCTATAATTAAACTATTAATATTTCATAATCATAAATCATAATCTATAATTAAACTATTAAACTAACTATAATTTCATTTATTACCAGTGAAATACTTGGCACTGATGCATTTGATTAATGAATAATCAGTGACTATGCACTGATTCAGATTTAGAGAGTATACTAGGCATAAAAAATCATACACACATGCATGCACGTGTACGTGTAAATAATAGCAAGATAAGATAATTATATATATCGCACAGCTGCGAGTGAGCAAAAGGATATTAATAATAAAATAAATAGACGACTTTATTGCGATTTGTCGCGCGAAGTACTTCTTCAAATAATAAATAAATCAGAAATTGCGAGGAAATGAAAAAATAGGATAATGGGATATAGAGATATGCAAGAGAGGGGCAAATGTAAGAAGTACAAGGGGCGAGACGACGGCGAAATAGAGCGCGGCGGGAAGGTTAAAGAGCCAGAGGGCGAAAACCAGCGCGGCGGGTAGGGGCCCCCCGTCTTCTCGCGGTAGACGAAGCCATTTACGGCCACGTAAGCGGTTTCCATTGTCTATGAGGTATAATGGAGTAATCTCGCGGTGATGCGCCACCACCGAGGAGGCCGATATTCAAATTGCGCGTCTCTTTACGTATGTGTATATACCACCGGCCACCGTCGTATACCGGGGTCTTCCGGTCAACAGCTCGCAAGGGAGAGCCAAACACCCGTCCGTCGATATTCGTAGACGATGACCAAACTCCTCCGTACGGCGCGCGGTCTGCGCGATATGAGGCAGCTCTCCCCGACACGGCGCAACTACTTTCATGAATTTCATAATGCAACCCCGGAGCATTGTGTTGTGTTACATCGCGACGCACGACACGAAAACTATCCAATCTACAGTGGCCAAGATTTTACGTTTATTAACCCTTTAACCGGTCTCCATAGCCAGTCTCGTAAGATGGAATCTCGTTTACTGCCTGGGATTCTGGCAGAGCTCGTTGACTGCAAAAGTACCTACGTAGCGAACACACAAAAGATATTTTTAAAGTCTAAATGATTATTGTTTTGCTTGAAATTATTAGAGCTGAAAAAAATCGATTTTTTTTTTTTACACAATATCCGATTAATTAAGAATGAATACACAATCTTCAAACATGAAATTTTTAATTGGTTGCCTTTAAACCTTAATTCTTACAAAGCGCTTAGCTTCACGCATGACCGTGATGGATATCATTTTAAACGATATTTTATCGTCTCGAAAAATCAAAATGGAAAATCGCCCATCTAGTTCTATTCGCCTAAATTCCTTTTAATTACCCAGCCGCGCCTAAACTCCCGCATTAATCGTCGCGCGTATTTCCGAGTAAACAATATCACACCTATCTGTCTTCATTAAACTCTTCGAAATACTTCAGCATGATTAAACGTTCCGAAATGCGAGCTTCTTGTTACGGTCCTGGGGGCTCGTGGTTTACCCGTAAATGTACGCGTTAACGCACACGCGCGCGCGCGCGCACACACACACACGCACACACACACACGTGCACAACGCACACGTCCGCGCGTTATGCCCGCGCTCGCTCGCACGCTCGCGAGCGTGTACGCGATGGTTACGGCGATATATCATCGCACGTCCAGAGTCATAACGTGACGCGCAACACGCGGGCGCATCAGTCATTTAGCCGCAAATGGAATCTGCTTCCTTCCTCCCGCCGCATTTCCGCGCCTTGTACACAGTATTTTGCACGACCGCGCGCGGCCATTGTGCGCCACACGCTCGCGCCGTGTACGGAGAAACCGCGCTCGTTTGTGCGAGGATGACGCGACGAATCCTCCGCGCGTGAAAGGGGAAGAGGGGAGGCGAGGGGGACGCGCGGACGAAATTTCGAAAATGCCCCGATAGATTGGAGAGACTGCAGGCAGAAACGGCGAGCGAAACGCCAGATATTCCTGGCTCGATAAACGGTCGTCACTTGTGCGATCGCTAATATTAATCTTCGGATTGACCACTCGGCAAGGAAAAGAGGGGCATTAACTTGGAAACACGCGTGATGGGGTGACTCAGTCACCCTATATAGCGCTTGCTTTCGACAGCTATATAAAAGGGATGTGATGAATGACGATGACCAAACTTCGAATTCCTTTGTGATCAATCACAACGGTCAATCAAGTATTTTAACCGTCATATATAATTTTCTGTACAGAATGTCCCATGATTAGAGAAGAAGATGGAAAATTGTAATCTTAATAGTTTACTTGCTATCAGATATTTTTTCTTCTTTCGCAAATAATAATTTAATTTTTGCAGAAATATTTTAGCGAATCCTTTTTAGACTCATTTTATAATTAGTTGAAATTTTTTTAGCATAGAATTCTCCTATATAATTTTTTATTTAAGTATGTAGGATCATATAATTCCCAAATTGTAATCTAAAGAATAGAAAGGTGTTCATAAGAAAAACTTATTATTATTAAGTTCTGCTATCTCATACGAATAATTGTTATTATTAAAGAAATCGGAGGATATGTGCCAACATTTTCGTTTTCATCGATCGGGAAGCGCACTCGAAATGAATTGTCTGGATACTCAATATCTTCATCAAATTCTGGCTATTTTTGGTCGGAAATCGTTACGAAACGAACCATTATATGGTTTCTCGTCTATCTCTTTCTCCGTTATTCCAACAGGATAACTCATCTAAATGTATATCCCAGGAGAAATGACGAATCAAATATTCGAATTATTTCACTTAATATATTATTGATATATAATAAATATAAAAAAATGTAAAGAAATGAGAAATTATAAATTTATAATAATATCGTATTATGCAGCTTCGAAATAGTACACAGAAACAATTTTTCTGGATCCAGAAAATAATTTTTGTTCAATAATAAAAATAATTTTGTTGGAAAGTCAAAACAGTTGCTAGAATATCAAAATGTTTTATAGCAACGCCTATCATTTTTTCAACAAATTATTTTGATTATTGAACAAAAATTATCTTCAGATTTGTATTTAACAAAATTTTTAGACCTTTGAACAAAATCGTTCTTTCCGTGTACGTATTACATAAAAATACGTCATATAGTTAAATAAACCTGTCACATTGTTTATTAACGCTTGCATTCCTACATAAAATATTATAAAAGATACGTATGTCTTTAACATATTCTATTTTTTATCGTCTTTTCGTTTTTGAGTGATGCTCCGTCTCGCGAAATTCCAATTTGCTGAGCTTCAGGGAGTCGTCGTAGAATGACAAGAGGCGAAGTGCCGCGTAGAATCGTGATGTTCAAAAAGTGTCACAGGATGACGCGCGAGACATACGCGATGCCCGATGCAATCTTACGCGAACGTCAGAGCGGATGCCTCGGCGGCACCTGCGTCTCCGGTAAGAGCCCGGCACCTGCGATACTTCTCCTTTTTTTTTTCCTCCACCTCGGGCCGCCCGTCTTTTCTTCACCGCTTAATGGACTTTAACGAGTCCCGGGGTATGAGCGCGACGAACGAGGGAAAGGTGGTGGAACGACAGACGCGCGCGAGCCCGCCGCCGCCGCCTCCGCCGCGGTTAAATTAGAAAACTCTCGGGACCCCTCAGGGATCGAGGGGAAGTATTTAAATTAGGTGAACGCCCTACGTCATGCCGTATCCTTAATGAGTTGGATGAGGGATCGAGATTTTTCGGCGATCCCCTTCAAACGAGGGGCTGCGCCGCGCGTTCCCCGCATTCCACCTCCGTCGTCCTTCGTTTTCCGCCTCGTACCTCCGAGCAGGTGCGAAACCGGTATTTATTCTGGATCGCATGGACCGAGACGTCGTTTGCCGTCTCCCACAATGACGCATGATCTCTCTTATACGCTTATACTTTAAAATCTCGTAGACTAAAATTACAGGGGGGGACCCCAGCATAATTGGGAAAGAGGACTAACTCAAACGGTCTTTAGTGACGAAAAATTTGAAAGTATTATATGACCCGCGGTAAGTTATACATATATAATATATGCTTATACGAGATAAGAATTTAGGGAGAATTAATACAAGAGGAACGAACGCCTAGAAATTTTCTCGTCTATTATGATAATGATGTGTATTTCAACATTGATGTATATACGCTTGAATTTAAATAAATTCCTCCCAACCTAAATAACGCTTAATCATAAAAGGTTGTCGCGTTTCTCTTTTTTTTGTGCATCATTTTGTAATAGATAATATTCAAGACGATTTTGATTTTTGTTTATATTTTTTGTTTTTCAAGTCCGTGAATATCTAATGATTTATTAATAAGCGAATATATATATCTGTTGTTCGTAACTGCGCCATTAATGTCGAGTGGTCTATTTTTGTTGGTCAACTAGAGCAGCGGTTATTGAATTAACACGTAGATATATAATTCCTATCCCTGTGTGTACGTAATAATGCGGACCTCCCAACAGAGCATCCTGGCTGATTAATACTACACTGGTTGCCTTCTCTCTTCGTGAATATTGCTACAACGGCGTTACAGTAATTATTATTACAGATCGTTGAATTATTCCCCAATAATTAGACCCGTTACGTTGTTATATCAATATAATTCCGGCTGTCGCGTATGCGGCGCATAATAAAGCCCGCCGTGAAATGCAGTTTATATATCGGTGCCTAATTCGAGCAAGCTCAATCCCGTGCAAAAGAAGCCGGCAATTCTTTGCGAAGCTCAAATGTCAATGGAACACCTTTCTTCGCATCTTGGATACTTAAAGAGCGACGATCTTCTTCCGAATGACGTTAATTAAATTAAAAAGTTAATTAACGATATGCAGGTCAACCTTTGAACTTAAACATTATTCTTATATATAACTAATATCACTATAAACAAATAACAAGGCTGGCGTTAAGAGATTTTATTTTATAAGAGATAAACGTGCGTTTGTGAAAACACGTTTATAAAAATTTCTAAAGTAAAAATTAAACAAAGAATTATTTTTGAAAATAAAAAAAGACAGAATGTCGCGCTCAAATTAAAAAAAATGAATGATTTAATTTAAAATAAAACTGTATGCAGGTAAACCAAGATGTTCAACGATCATAAATATCATGATGGGAAGAGGGAAAAAAGCGAGGAGAAACTTGGGCGCAACCTACGTAATCATCTGCCTACCTGGAGAAACTTTCGTGCCCGTCTAAATTTCAATTAAGCAGTCGTATCTCGTTCGCCCTCGGTATAGTGTCGAATACCTGACACCGGTGTCGTTTCATAACAACTGCCTCGGAAGCTCATTTAAGCGGGGACCCCTCTTCGCACCCCAGAAAGGTGAGTCCACGATAAAGAGAGAAGGAGCATCTCGCACGATCAGACGCTTCATATAAGCGAGAGAGCGGGGCGTCTACGCGAGCACTCGAAAAAGAGCTCGATTTAAGCAAACTCGTTGCCGCGCCCCCTTTTTAGATCGTACCTGCGGATCGCAAGATCTTCACTTCGCCCTTGAGTGTGTCTATCGCTAACGTGTGTAACGGCCCACGGGGAGCCCCGCGCGACCCTCGCCACTCTCACCGCTACTTTATATTCGTCTGAAATCGTGCATATTTAATCGCAAAAGCAGCTACGATCTACTTTCTCCAAGAGTTAATCGCGCCGGGACGCGCGATAAATATACGCGCCGGCTGAATCCGAGAGATCGACGGCGCCCTATCTCTCTTCGGGAGGAGTTTTCGGGAAGATTCCATCTGACGCGCAGTGAATCTTTGAGGCTGAGAGGCAGCTCGCTGCATATGCTATCGGATAAAAATGTGTATGTGTGTGTGTGTATATGTGTGAGAAGGCGAGGGGAAGGGGAGAGACAGTTTTCCAATATGAAACATTTCCTGTCAGAGATAAGTGAATTAAAGGAAATCCTGTCTGCAGAAAGTTAGATACCTAATCTTCGAACTTGGCTCTATAATTATTAATCTAATATTATTTTTGTTTTTCGTGCTAAAAAATAGTATATAAGGATATGTCAATCCAAAAGATAATTCATATTTTCAAATTATTTCGCTCTAATAGAAAAATAACTTTTTCCATTAAAGCAAAAGAATTAGAGCGAAAACTTCTAAAAAAAAAATGTTATTGTAGCCAATAAATATAAAAATTTGATAAAAATTCCTATATATTTTTGCAATTTATTTAGACTCTATTTTTTAAAGCGTAAAGTTTCGCTCCAGCGGATGGATTGATATTCAGTTGCATCTATCATTTTTAATTCCTTTAATCTTTCCTAAGTGATATATCTAAGGTTAGAGAAGAGTAAATACGTCATAATTAAAATCATAAAAGAATCAATCAATTTAAGTGAAAGGCTCGCTGCAGCATCGAGAAGAAAACACGGATCATATCCACGTTTTAAAATTCAGTTTTTGCTTGCGGAATCTTTCATCAATTTCGAGTCAATTTTTCGACGAACAGAGAAAGAGAGAGAGAGAGAGAGAGAGAGAGAGAAAGACGGCCCTTGTCAGAAATGTAATAGAAAAAAGTATCGGAAAACCTAATGCGACGTATGATCACGTCGTAAAGGGAATATCTCCGATTCCGAGTGCGAGCGGTGGCGGCGACGCGGGCGCGGGCGCTGCGGGCCGGGGACGAGATCGCAGTTACATAACGTTACACGAAAGTTACGCGACATCATGTGAAAGGGCTTTTCGTTTTTCACATTTTTCATCGCTTCCCCGCGCGATGCGGCGCGCGGCGCGGCGCGGCGCGGCGCCGAGATACGGAATTACGGTGAAAAAGGGGACGCCCGGATGTAACACGTCGAACTGTCATCACGAGGACGTCTCGCGCGAGTGAATCGTTCCAACTAAAACCGGGCGACGTGTCTATTTGCGTCGCTGCTGGCACATATCATCTATCGAATGAGAACGACGGAAGTTGTGCAAAAGGATCGCTCCGGGCACGCGCCGCCGGGAGACAATTCCGAAAAAAAAAATCCAGTTGCCGTATTTAGTAACGCGTGTGCGATTTCGAACAGATCGAACGCGCAAACAAACAAAAAAATGTGGAATTTGCAGCGGGAGAGAGAGAGACAACTGCCACACAAAGGGGCGAGAGGGAGGCGGGCGGGGGAAGGGGGCACGTGCGTATTCTAAAAATTGTTTAAACAGAGTGTGTGTATTTGACTCTTCAACGCGTCGAAGGATTTCACGCGTTACATTTTTATCCAACAGCAAATTGAAATATAAAACTTTACGCGAATGCAAGAATCGCGGAGATCGATCTTCTCCTCCTCCCCACCGACTGCGAAAATCCTTCGACACATCATTCGCCGGTGCTGCAGCGGCGCGATACACATGCATAAGAAGAAGAAATAAACTTTCTCCCGACGAGCGAGACGGGCAGGAAATTTCGGTTCACCGAAAAATCCCAGAGATACGAAAGAAGAGACGCGGGGGATAGAGAGAAGGAGAAAGAAAGAGGCGAGACAGAGGAAGGGGAAGAGAGAGAGAGAGAGAGAGAGAGAGAGAGAGAGAGAGAGAGAGGAGAAACGGCGGGAAGACGATATCAAGAACGGAAGTGCAACGAACGAACGAACGAACGGGCGCGCGCGAGCGAACCTTTATCAGCCTCCAGAGGCACGTGGCCGCCGGTACGGGTCGAGAACGACACCGGATATAAGCGACGGATAAGAAAGTTTCGCGGCGCTATGAAAAATGCAACGGCCGAGTTATCGTCGACGTGAATTTTTCATCGGTGCGAGTCAAGTCCTTGGTCGCGGGAGCTACTCGCGAGATTCTCGTCCTGCCCCCACACCCTCCGCCCCACCCATCGTTCTCCACGTCGGTCGGTCCTTTCCCTCCGCCCACCCGCCAAACGGATGTAACAAGCATCGGGCGTAAGAAGTTCCGGCCTGACCGTCGGTGAAACCGTCCACGGTGAGCGACGCCAACTTCCGCGGCTTCCGGTAAGTCACATGCATGATGCAAAGGTACCGCAGCAACGGTATTATGAACTAGAGAAACATGCTCTTTCTAATATCCGGTTAATCCTCTCAGGGGCAGTTTTGCTTTAATTACTAAAAAAGAAAACTAATTGTATGACTTATTCTATTATAAAATATGAAAATAATGTAAATTTGATATAAAAATGTGATATCTTTGTTGCTCTGTTGCAAGTTGATTCATTTCAATAGAAAATATATTAAATTTTCACGAAACACATTATTGCGTGTAAACTTTTGTAACAACTAATTAATTAATAGTAACAAAAGTACTGAAATATCGGTCTCGCATAAACATTTATTGTGCATCAAAATACAATAATAAATATATTAACAATAACTTTCTTTATTATTTCTATATAATGATCAATTAAATGCAATGATTGCGATTAATTAATTATTACACAGAGAAGAATTTTATATTGCGCGAGGTATTTGCGTCTATATTGTCGCGTTTCGAATAATACTGTGGAAAGTTAAAATTTTCGCTCGTAGGAATACTATTTGACCCAACGGCATCATAAAGCTACTGCTAAACTTGAATGAACATATACGTCGGCCGTGTATCCGGGAACGCGCGCTATCAGGCCCCATTGTGTCACTCTATCTTTATCGTTCATTAGACGTAAAACAGGGATAGAATGACGCGATAACGTTGAAATAGCGCGCGCGCTCCGCGAAGAAGGCGCCGACCGTCATGAATACGCGCGACCACCTGTCATTTTTACATCATATTCGCGCACTCGTTTCCCCCAAAACGGAACGGCTGTTTCTCTGCTGTACGGAGGGGGGGGGAGGGGGGGGAGGAACCCAGTTTCCAAAGTGTTTGCCTCAGCGAGAGTGCAGCAGCGAAATTCTTCGCGGAACTATGCAGACGGTGGTGGTCCGTCGCGGGAGAGAAATAAGACGGCGCCTAATAAAGTTCCGGGCGGTGCGCGGGCCGAGTGTTTTCCCCGGAAGGATGTCTTCGACCCCGACCCTCGTCACGGAGGAGTACGTATTCCTCGCCCACCAAGAGAGAAATAATCACGCGCTTAGGGGGTGCACCGTAAATCTCCTACCGCGTTGTTGCGAACGCGCGGTCGCATCCCGCAGTACAGCGCGTCGTATCACGTTTATACGGCCTCTAAACGGCACGATACACGAATCCAACATTTATCGCCGGCAATTCAACTGCAGCTCGAATTAGCATTTACTGAAATTATTTTAAATGTGTGGCACTAATCATTGCCGCGGCACTTCCGAAAGAGAATTGTTCCGATACCGGATTAAAAATGCGGTTTCTATCACGTTTCGAATTTTTAGCAAACCACTCGCGCATAGTCTCGAAAAGAAAAAAATAAAGCTTACCGCGTTCTGTAAAATTCACCGACCGTGAATAAAAGATGGTAAAAACAATTAATTCAAATGTTTCCTCATATTTATCTCATTTGTTGCTAATAACGGAAAATTAAATCAATTATTTCTTCAAAAGCATTATCAGCGAAAACAGTGCTTGCAATATTAATCACCCGAAATTTGCAAAAAAAAACTATATAAAATGCAAATCGTGTTATTTTAAAAACTAGGTTTTTTTTGCTTGTTTTTCTCAGAATATTTTCGTCTCACGTGTCTAATGTTATCGCGCTTGGAAGATTCTCGCGGCGATACACGACGGTCGCGTGTAACATAACAAAAAGAGAGATGTCTCTCCCGCGAAACGAAATGTCTTGCAATCTTTTTTCGAACGTCCTCTCTCTCTCTTTCTCGGAAAGTCCGTGGACCTAATCGCGCCCAGATATACGCTACTTTCGGAAGGGTAGTCACGATTCCGGAGCGAGATTTGTCCCGAGAGTAGGAGATTGGAAGCGAGAGAGATGAGTCACGGAAACGGAGATACGAGTTTCGAGAGGCAGATAGGAGGAAATTCCATGGGGCGTGGACGGGATAAGTTATCCTCGCGTTTCCGCGTGCTCTCGTGCGCGCGCCGACATTATTTCGTATCTTGCAGGACACTTCGGGCAATGAGGACGTCCTGCCCGGTACGCCGCCGGAATCCATAACGAGGTCTTATCAGTCTTAGTCCGTCTTCCTTCCTTTTTCTCGCGTCGTCGTCGTCGTCGTCGTCGTCGTCGTCTCGCCCGCCGTCGTCCGATCCGTTTCTTTCCCTCACGCGCTCGGGCCACCGTGAAGGACTCTAATGTTATCCTCTTTGTCCCTCTAGAATTCCTCCGTCCGAAATGGAGTCCTGCCACCGACGACGCTACTTCACGTTTCTGCTTTTGTCTGACGTTTATACCCGCGAGTGTTTACCTCCCGCTGCGCGTTGCGAAACATACGCGCGTCGCTTCGAATTAAAATCGCAAATGTGAGAGGCTATCTCTTTGATTCCTTTATGTTGAAAAATACAAAATGATGGCAAAAAGAAAATACTAAAAAATTAATGTATTTCTCTCTCTCTCTCTCTCTCTCTCATATATCAAATTCTATTTAAAAAATGAATTTAAAAATAAAAATATAGCTTAAGGAGGAATGAAAGCAAATCTCATTTCAGTACCTCTTTTTACCATTTTTTAAGAGAACGAAACTATATATGGCTTGCTTTTGTTTAGCGAAGTCGCCGAGACACGTAAGATGGTGTCGATTCGATTCGATAATAACGAAACGCGTCCTATGTTCCACGTCCCAAAGAACATCGAGGCGAGTAAAAAGCCGAGAGGTCGCTTGACACCAATTAATCGAAACATTCGATTTGCCGTCGTTTCCGTCGTACCGACGAAACTACAATGCAATACGCGGTCGCTTTATAGCGCTCTGAGCGCTAATAACGAACCCCGGCGAGCGATTACACGGCGTGATTTCGCGCAGATTGGACGGGTGATTAATTCTCGCGGCCAATCGGCCGTCGCGTCAAACCCTCTGCGAATTCGTTGTCGACGGAATTCACCCCTTCGCGGAGAGGATACTTTAATCCGGCGCGGTAGCGGAGGAGCGGTCGGAACGTTTATTAATTCGTACGTCGGGGAGGAAGGCGAAACGTCGTCGGCAGGGAGAAAGCGCGCGGCCGAAAGGGAAAGACGTATAAAAAAATAATCCCATAGTGTTATCGTCGTCATCGTGCGGCTCGTTTCGCGGTAGGACCGGCAATTCCAACGTGCGGAGAGAGTGAAGAAACGAGGCGGATTTTTGCATATCGACCGCGATCATTTTTTTTATCAGGCGCGATATTGCGGCTCTCTTTCTCTCTCTCTCTCTCTCTCTCTCTCTCTCTCTCGCTCTCTCTCTCTCTGCAGTTTAATAGAAATTACGAACGCCACGGAATTTCTGCATCTGCGCGGGTGAAATATTACCTCGCACGACTTGATGGTGCCCGACGGTGGTTTGCAGCTGGACATGCGAACGTGCGATTTTTACGAGACCGAGAATAACGGGTCGACGCCCCTCCCCCCCGGGCGGCACGTCATTTTTCGCTTTTCGTGCAGCCGCGGCTGAATCACGCGGCGGTAGGCGCTTCCGCGAGAAGAAATTGGAAAAGTGGGAAAGGCGGCGGCGGCATCGTCGTCGTGCACGATGTATATAAACGTTCGTTACATCACGAAACGACGGCTACGTGTTATCCACCTGCGGCGTTTTCTCCGCTCCGATTATGAACCACGTGCCGCTGTGAAATCGCAATCGGCGCGATTCGCCCGTAAAAATAAAGACGAGATTATCCCTGCAGCGCGCGCAGTAACATCTCACGAGCGAGATCCCCGTGCCTCGCAAGAGAGAGAGAGAGGGCTCGCAAAAATAGCGATATTAATTGCAATTTTCCGAGTCATGCCACGAGAACGCTTTTATTATCGCGCACCGCAGTTCTGTCTGGCTTTATCTTTTCTATTCGCGGCTCGAAAGAATTGTTCCTGAAAAGGTTAAATAAATCTCATATGTATTGGGTTGCATCTCTCTTTATTCTCGTCACTCCGCGTATCTAATCAACGTCGATATGCATAATGACCATGTACGACATGTTAGTCTCGCTTGAAAGGTAATCTTAATGAAATGTCAATTCCGTACCAAACACTGCAGTTTCGTATATTATACGCACAGAATCTGCGCGCGCTTTCGTAATGTCGTTAATGATAAATTTCAGAATTTTTACGAACCCCTCGAAATGTATAATAAACTTTTACGACGAGGTTAGTAATTTAATAAACAAGGATATGCATTATATGCGCGACGTATATCGTATTCGATTTTGCGGTAAAAGTAGA
>NW_012026841.1:778937-819486 GCF_000956235.1 Wasmannia auropunctata | reverse complement strand
CTCTCGTCTCTCTCTCTCTCTCTCTCTCTCTCTCTCTCTCTCTCTCTCTCTCTCTCTCTCTCTCTCTCTCTCTCTCTCTCTCTCTCTCTCTCTAATCTATCTATCTCTCTCTCTATCTCTCTCTCCATGATTCTATTGAGTATACGACAATCCCGATTGACTCTTTACAAATATGCTGGCTCGGCGAGGCATTTAATTCGCAAGTATTCGCGGCGTGGTGCGCAAATTGCTTCTATGACCGAGAGAGTAACGAAAACGAGAAGTTGAGTAAAATATAAAAGCGAAATGGTAGTCAAAGATATTTCAAATAGCGACTTTATAAAAAAAAAAAGAGAGAAAAATGCGCGTAAATATATTCTACGATCGTTATGTATTTTTCTCAAACTTAAACCTCTTTAAAACTTCAAACTTGTTTTATCCTGTTATATTAAAAGTGATTTTTAAGTATCATTACTATTTTCAACGGTGTTTATGAAAAAAAAAAAAGTAAACTAACGTCCTTTCATCTATACAAATCCTTTGAACATTTTGAATCGGACCTTCCTCAAAGAGAGAGAGAGAGAGAGATGTTATACCGTTAATAGTGCTCGAGTTACAAGCGATGAACTTTCGGAGGTGCAAGTAGAAAATCTTATTCTTCCATTAGTTGCAAATGCACTTTAGCTTAATTAAGAATCTTACTTTGAAAGTCAGAGTTGCCAGAGGACTTAATATCGCAAATTAAAAAGTTGCGAAAGCAGCTAATATCCGTAATCAAATTTTCATCGCGAGAGGAGAGATCAACTCCTCTCTCGCTGCCGGCTCGAGATTTACAGGTGAAAAGAATGACGATAGCCTCGCGTGTAGCCTCGGCACGGTAATTCTTTCATCCCCGCCCTGTCATCAGTCCCCAGAAAGCCCGCCCGGGCATCCGCGCACCGCTGCGCCGTTCGTAGACAAAATATATACGTTCGCGATTATACGCACTAACAACAGAACGGAGGACAAAAGGGGGTGGGCCGAGAGAGAGAGAGAGAGAGAGAGCAAGCGAACAGGGGCTATTCTTCTGCATTGATTAATGCGCCCCGTGGAGCTCGAAACAGTTTCGCGACCCCTTCCCTTCTCTCTTTCTCTCTCTCCGTTTTAGCTCTCGCTCACGCGCTAGACAGGCCGACTCGCATCCGCGACGAGACTCATCTCCGATTTTATGCCTCGTTTGAGGGCACGTCCCAGCAGCCCTTCCCCCAAGACACCCTCGACGACGCGGCAACGATCCCCGACCCTCCGACGACGACGACGACGACAACGACGACGACAACGATGGTGCGGCACGAAAATCACAAACCACGGGGATTCACCGTTGCGGAGAACGGTCTATTTGGTATTTAAATAAGCGTACCGCGCGCGGCGCGCACCCGCGCAGTCATCGCTCGGGGAAACCGTATGGGTCTATAAGTCGAACCGATGTCTTTTTTTAGAGAGAAGGGTCTTACGCGGAAGGGAAAGGGTGTACATAACGTCGCGAAGGTTACGATCGATCGGGGCCGCTCAAGGCTGCCAGTGAGATTTTCTGTTTTACGGCAACGGCAGGGAAAACCCCTTTCTCAAGGTATTTTGGCGAAGGTATATTGGAATAAGGCGAGAACATCTTTACGCGCGCGGGGGTACCGCCCACAAGTTCTCGAGCGGAGCCGCTTTGGCAGAAAAATCGTCCTCGTGCCGAGCGTTACGACGACCGTTAGAAATTCCCTTATATACACTTGATAATCCAACAATATACCCATTATTAACACTTTGACCGCCGCGCCGCAGGGATCTTTGCCATCGGTTTCCGCCACACCATTATTTTTCATATAATTTGTAATTTCAAGTAAATTTTTTACATTAAAATTTTTTACATTTTCCAATAAAATATGTATTTTTTATTGAAAAATGTCGAAAATTTTAATAAATAAAAGTCTTCAGCAAAGATCGACCTGTCCAGAGAATTTATAATATACGATTATAAAAACAATACCATTATAATAAAATTATATATACTATTATAAAATCAATGCACAGAGTATTTTCGATTTATATATACAGATGATAGTAAGGAAATGTGTATTAAATTAACGCTAAAATTGATACGGTGCTCTGAATCCACGTAAATGTATATTCAATTGGGTACACATGACAGTCAAAGTGTCAATTTACTAGCAATTTTCATAACGCAATTTTCATTCGTTAACGAGATATGTATTGAATATTTTTCATCTATTTACTTTGCTTATTATTTCTCTCAAATGTGCACGAAAATAAGCGCGCATTTCAAGTCAAGTAATAATTTTGTACACCAAAAGAACGATTTTGTTGAAAAATTTTGCTAAATACAGATCTGAAAATAATTTTTTGTTGAATCATCAAAATAATTTGTTGGAATGTTAAAACTGATAAGTATTGCCGTAAAACATTTTGATATTCTATAAGCAATCATTTTGACTTTCGCACAAAATTATTTTGATCATTAAACAAAAATTATGTTCAGATCTAGATTCAGCAAAATTGTTCTTTCCGTGTACTTCATAAGCGGTTACGAGCATTACGTAAAGAGCCGTGAAAAAAGCCGTATTCCTCGTCGTCTCATCTCCCTTTATTAGCCACATGACACGCCGCTTTAAACGATATATTCGCGTCTTAATCCATAGGTATCTCGGACACAACGCGAGCCCTTGAAAACAAAGTTGCCGCGCGGGTCTCCTCGCCCGGCAAGAACTCCGGAGGCACAATAACACGCTGCCGTATTAAACGCGGCTAAAGTATGAGGGCATCAACTCCGCGCTCCGCAAGCTTCATATACCTCGACGTGTATACGTATCATTCCGAGGGAGATCTGGTGATGAGGGGCCGGGGAGGGACGGAGGGGGAGGGCTGGGGAGGGAGGAGGTGGGAAGGAAGCGAGGAAGAATAAGACGTACACTTGTATCTGCTCGCCGAATTCCTGCTTCCGACGAGCGGACATTTATCTCGCCTGTATATTCGAGCGCCCCGAGTGAGCATCGGGTGGGGGCGGGGGGGAGGGGGAGGCAAGAATTTCCCCGTTTCTTTTGCAACTTCCTTCATAAATTCGTAATTAATTCAACCAACAATAACGAGCGGAATGTACACTTATATTCCCCCTCCGCTCTGCCCTTCCTCCCCTCATTCAAGAGAGTAGGGAACTCGGAGCGATGGTAATATCTGTCGCATACACCGTCCTACGACGCGCCGCCGCGCCGCCAGGGCTCTATAGGCGAGCGAGGAAAATTATAGGTCTGTGTATTGTGTACTTTCCTCCCCGGCTTTTCACGCTTGATCATTTATTTACGCGGAACGACACTCGATTCCGTGAACCGATCGAAATTTTTCCCGCGGAGAAGCGACTTTCTCTCTCTCTCTCTCTCTTTCTCTTATTTTCTCAGCATCAGCGCGATGCCTAATATAGCTTTAACGGCTTTAACCGATCAATCCGTAATGAGACTGGATGTATTCAATGCCGCCATTAAAATCGTAAATTAAACAGAAACGGTTATTAGAGATTGAAACGCGAAATTGATAATTTATGCCAAGATTGTTTTCTATTAAGCGAAACGTTCGGGAAATGAATAATAAAAAACATGCGACATTACCGAAATGATACGCATTTATAAACTGATGATACGAGCGCCGTCGACCGTATAATTAAGATTCTTTCATAACACTGTTATACATGTAATTACAAGTTTATACAAAAATTTATACAAAAATTAAATCCTCTTTCCCCCCATTTAAAATATTAACACAAAAGCCCGTGATTTACACCAGTTAATCCAAATTTTCGCTGGAACTATGTTTTTCAAGCTTAAACGCTCACTTTTATTAAAAAACGGAGATGAAATTCAACATTAACGGTAAAATGAAAAATTAATTCGAAAGTAAATGAAACTGTCTGGAGTTATTGTGTTAAAAAAGAGAGCCGGGCTGCGTGCAATAATAATGGCGATTCGTCTTTGTCGTTAAAATACACTATAAACATCGAACCGAAAGCCACACTCCGTCTGTTAAAGGGTTAATACGGTCGACGGATCATCTTTGATGAATATAAAGAGAGAGAGACTCACCGAAATATATTAGAGATAGTCCGGCGTCGTCCGGTATGTCGGGGGCATAAATTATACCAGAACGGTAGAATGTGCCCGCACGAGTTTCACCCGTTTGACGACGACTGCCCGCTTTGTCCGTTTCGTCGGTGTATTTCTCACATTAGACGACCCCATGAAGACAATTAATTTTTTCGACAATGAAAATAAATGTTTCCCGGCGCACGATTTTTGAACGGCTTTCTCGTTGGGATAACGTCGAGGGACGTCGAATCGGAATGCATATACATCTTCGAGAGGAAATGCACACGTTTTATATCTACATTGCATGATATCGCGAATTGTAAAATGTAGGTATGTAAGAAAATATATACACATCGAGAGATCATGTAAAATTTCGAACTCGTTTAAATATTAAAAGTTGCGATCAATTACATTCGTTTTGAAATTATTGAAACCGAAAAGCATATAGCTTAGTGAAAAGCTCGTACGTAATGAACAACGATGTATTGCGTGACCGATGCTTGCGGATTAAAAGCGCAAATTTGAAAGAGATGTATGAACGCAAAAATATATTTGCCAGTTCAACGGGGCGGAAAAACAACGTTAGCGGTAAATAATTATTAATTTCAACGGTCTATAAATGTTAATGTTGTCATAATTTTCGTAGATCGACAAAGATTAAAAACACTCAAAATAATTGGTATACTAAAAGCACTTCGCGATGCGTTAAAACGTACATCATCAGATACAGTTCATAGTAAAAAAAAAAAAAAAAAAAAACCGACGCGATTGTACGACTCGCAAATGAGCAGATTCGAATTTTAGTTATTCAAGATAATTACAGCAAAACAGCAGAAAAGTAGTTTTAACGACTTAAAATTAATATTAAGATAATTAACGGAGAACACATCAACTCGACGTGCCCCGTCTTGTCGTAAAACGGAACTTTGATATTAATTTTCTTCTAAACTAGTTTTGCAGTTCTTTAAGTGTTACGGTGTAGCAGTGTCAACACTACGGAGAAACGTTAACGGCGGAGTTACTCTCGAGGGTAGATTACGGCGAGAAGTTAATTAGCGCGATCGACTCGCGTCCGCTATAAGTACCTACCCTGCACACCGCGATCGTGGGCGGGCATCGAGCACGCGACGTTTCCTCGCGCGAATAACGTCGCGATTAACGAATCTCCAACGAGGCTCAGAGGCGCGGCGTTGCGATATAAGCGAGCGTTGCGCGACGAAAATCGTGGTCGGTGTTAAATTAGTGGTGTCGGCAATTTGGTCAGCGGCCAAAGCCGTTTAATTTACAGGCGCGCAATAATTCAGACGTGGTAATCTCCCGAAAGTCGGCGAGACACGGGTGAGAATCCGCGCGTGGGGCGGCGCGTTTTTGGGACCGAAAGCTCACTCCGCTCCGGGATTCGGTCGGCGGCGGCGGCGGCGCGCTCGCCGCTCACCGCGCGCGGCTGGCTCGCAAAGAGACATTAAGGTACTACCGGCGACGAGGAAAAAAAAAAGAAGAGAAACCGCTTTTCCTTACTTGTACGGCGACGAGGTGGCTGATGGAAGATGATCCTCGCGGGGAGAAAATCAGTTGTAAACACCGGCAGCGCCTGTTCGTCACCAGAATAACACCAAGAGAACGGAGACAACACCAACGGCGGAGAAACAGACAGCGTCACGTGTCACTGAACCGCCACTTATTCAAGTTCACACTGGCCGGTCGTGTATCCGGCAGACTCCTCGGTCGCGGTGGGGGAGAGGGGGTGGGGGGTGGCGCGCGATCACTGTCCTTGCCCGAGGGTAAACGACATCCAATCCGTTTTCCGGGCAAAAGTGGACGAGCACACGATCGCTATCCCCTTCTTCACCGCGGGATATCGCACCCAGCGGTTACGCCGCACACCTCGCGACGTCGTGAGAAGGTAACACCCGTCGTCGAACGAGAACGAGTGTCGTCCTCGTGAACACGCGCGCGCGCGCGCGCGTTTTCCGCGCGAAGGGCTCGCCGCGAAAGGGTTCGCGCGCGTGGTTCCGCTTTCTCCGCAAGCGAGAGGAACGAGGAGGACGAAGGCGGAGAGGAACAAAAAGGAGAAGCTACGCGTTCGCGTTCGCGAGAGAGGGAGAGAGAGAGAGAGAGAGGAACGACCGACGCGGCGACGACGACGACGGCGGCGGCGGCAGCGGCAGCGGCAGCGGCAGCGGCGGCGGCGACGTCGACGGCGACGACGACGACGACGGTCGCGTGGTATCGATTCGTGGCCGTGGAAAGCCGGCGGCGAGGCGGCCCAGAGAGAGCTTTTTCTTCGCTTTCTCTCCCTCCCTCCCCCGTGTGTCCTCCTCTCCCTGCCCTCCGCGAACGACACGTTTAAATATCCTACGTCGTCTACGTTTCGTTCCGTGGGGGACGAACGCGTGCTCCGTTTTCGCTTCCGGGGGGGAGGGGGCAGGCCTCGCGCGTACCGCGTGTACCACGAGACTGTTGTTTAACCGAAACTCTCCACTCCCTCCTCCTCCTCCTCCTCTCCTCCTCTCCCTTTCCCCCGTGTGCGTTGCGCGTGTGTTCGAGCCGTTTACGGGACGACACTGACAGATCGGGTAACTGACTCGGAGTCGTACGAATACGGGCGCGTATAACGGCTGGAGCGAGGAGGGTCACACAACGTGCGCACGGCTGGTGTGTGTACGTAACACGGAAGACGAACGCGTCTCGCTCGAACGTCCGGGTCGGACTGAGCGGTGGGGCGTTCGACAGGCCCGCGTAGTCGCTCGAGGTACCGTCTCCCCCCACCCGGAGGAGCCACGCTTCGGCTTTCCCACCCTTGTCGCGCGACCTACCCCCCTTACGGCGCCGTACGTTCTTCTGCCCTACCGCGCCCAGTGCCGTATTCCGGGCTGGATCTTCCGGATCCCGCGAATCTGCAACATCCCTCGGCGCGGTCGTTCTCTCATCTTGAATTGCGGTTTATAGATGTCAAACGAAAAAAAAATCGACGGTGATAAACTTTTTTTTTTTTTAATAATCCGTGAAAAATGTGCACAAAGAATCTTCCCGCGGAGAAAATAATTTTTTAAATATTAATCTCTAGATGTTACATCGATGGAACTTTGATGGATCTTATTGAAACGACCGCGAATACATCTTGCATACATATTTATGCGCTGTGTCATGCTCCAGTTTTGAATATAGTCTTAATTAATAAAACGAGAAATTTTAATTAACTTAACTGACATTTATCCACAGCTGGATTTATCGGTAATGTATCCAAAAACTTCTATAATTGATTTAAAGGGCGAGGAAAAAATATATCCACCGCCAATTTAATTTGTATGATATGAATATCACAATCGAATTTCATTTTCGAAAATATCTTTGACTATTTCCTTCGAAATTTTGTATAAAAATAAATTTTAAATAAATCAAATGTTTAGATAATGCAGACTACTTTTTAAAGAGAGATCGCCCAAAACGGTACACACAGATAAATGTTATTACCTATTATTCATTATTTCTCTGAATAGGAGATTCTATCATGCGTTTGTTATATTTATGAAATCGGCGGAAATAGATAAATAATAATGTTAATCGATAACATGCGCGATAAAAGCTGTTGCGTAAGCATGAGAGTACTTGTGCATACATTTACGCATTATATTACCACCTCTATTTAACCATACCATGTTAAATTATTGCCTCTCATGAAAGTTTGTCCATCCGCGGGATGAAAATTTTAATAGACGATTTTTAACATTTTTATCTAATTTTTCATTTTATATTTTGGCTAGGCGCTAAATTGCTTCAAAAATGTATTCCTGAAAGTTAGGCATTGCAAAAAAACATTACAAAATAATTTTACAATTTTCAACAAGATTTTCCAATATCACTGCACAATATATAATATTACTGCATACGAATATCAAGAAATATTTATTCATTTGATGCAGAAATCATATGCACGCTAAAAACGCGAAACGCGCGAAGCATCTTTCACGATAAAAATGTTTTTTTTTTTTTAATAATTAATTACAGTGTTTCGGTTATTTCTTTAAATTAAATGTACTGAAAAGGAGCGTGAATTTTTTTTTAACGAAATGAGTATCGCTCTATTTTACAAAACTAAATTTGATCTCGAAATCATAAAAATCGCGAGTTAAGACAAGACTACGAAATGATGTTATATTATTACAAGGGGCTCAAAATTTTCTGTCGGTACGCTGTCGCAGCAGGGTTTTAAGTGTCAGACACAAAGTGTGTTACGCGTTATTATGTTTGCCTTTGGTTCTCCCGATGCTCCTTCCCTCCCGGGAAGAAAAAGGTACTATTAACGTCCGATATAGAAAAGTTATCGAGATCGCGCGAAAGCGCATCCCTTTCCCTTCGCGCTCGGAAAATATTGCCCTCCCGCTCGCTCTCCACGAAGCTGCAGTCCATTCCCGGCATACCTGATCGCACCGGGCGAGCTCTGGCTTTTTCGGGTCCTGCAGGTATGCTTTGCCGCGATTTCGTAAAGGTACTCGAAGGGCATGTCTCGAATGCTGTCGACCGCATCCCCCGAACGGCAACAAGAAGGACTAAAAATCATCCGTCTGCTGCTAACGTCTACCCTTGGTATTTCGTAGGAAAATTCTTGGAATCAAATTGCACTGTTGCAACGAGCAACGAAAGATGTTGAGGAATGTGCAAAGAATATTTCGCAAGTCGCATTTTGCAGCGACTCTGTCTTGCTCTCTCGAGCAGCACAAAACGCGCATTAATACGATTCCGATAGTTATTGTAACTGTGCTTATCTAATAATTGTCCATCAGTATGTTTAATAATTTCTATCAATTATAATTCTTTCCTGCCTTATTTATTTTTCCGATTTTTACAAATAGTATTATTTATATAATACTTCTTCGTCTCTTGTTCATGGCCATTAAATAATTGCAGGTGCAGAATTGAAGTTAGAATTTATTGTAAGTGATGTAAAATGAACAAGTTCTTATCTATTGACATTTAAATGCTTATATCTATTACGAAGATTCTTAATGAAATGAACGATTTTTTATAAAAACAGCTTTACCTAAATATTTTTTATAAATAGTATAATTCATATATTATAATATTTCTTCGTTTCTTGTTCATGACCATTAAATAATTGCAGGTGCAGAATTGAAGTTAGAATTTATTGTAAGTGATGTAAAATGAACAAGTTCTTATCGATTGACATTTAAATGCTTATATTTATTATGAAGATTCTTAATGAAATGAACGATCATTCTTTGTAAAAACAAGCTTACCTATAAATATTTCTTAGAGACCACAGTCACTTGACGTAATTCTCTTATAAAACACAGCCCCTATTTATAAATGAGAAGAGATATTTCAATTTTTTCCCGTCTTCCCTTCCACATTCGGACTTTTATACGTTTCACTTCACATTCCTAATATACGAGACTTAAATCGAATCTGACGATTATCTGCCTCGAGCACGAGCTCGATCCGTAAACGGCTAAGATTTCAACGACAGGCTATAGACGTTTCGTTTCAGCGCGGAGTGCTAATTTAGTTTATGGTCCAACGACATTTGTCTCAGAAACCGAACGACTGTTCAACCCCCGGCGCGGAAGTGGCGCACGGAGTTCTTTCCGCGTCATTCGCCAAGATTGAAAACACGGAATTACTTGTTGGTGGATGGCGGAGAGAAAGAAAAAGAAGAGAGAGAGAGAGAGAAAGGGAGAAAGAAGGCAAGGGACTGCGCTCTCCTGCTGAGTGGGTGGTGGGCGCTAAAAAATGGTAATCCGATCGTTTCCACGGCGCACCGTCGAAGCTTTACCGCGGATACGCGAAAGCCCACCCTAAACCCTAAACCGGGAGTCCCCTCTTTTTCTCTACGAGCCGATCCCCGTCCTCCATATTCTTTCAGATCCTTTTATCAGTTTTCCCCAAGAATACGATGAAAAGGGACGAGAGCCCTTCGCCGAATAGTAAAATATTTCACGTTAGACCCCGGGGTCCTCCCCCCTCTCTTCAAAAAATCCTGAGCGCACATCTTATATCGCGGAAGCACTCAACGAGGAATTTAATTCAATCGCTCACCTCCGAATGCCGATGCGAGAGAGCCTCGGACGCATTGTACACTTTGACATCATTTTTAATTCCATGAAGAACTCCGCTTATCCCTCCGAAAGATCGCTTTCCCACGCGATAAATCGTGTCACTTGTTTAAATTAATCCTACACACCATAATTCTCCTCAAGAAACGTTGTAAAAGATAAAAATAAAAATAATGTCCTCTTTCTCAATTTACCTCGAATTCAAAAGAAAAATTATGTGAGATAAAAAAAGAAATCCTTGTAAAACTAAAGACATTTTGTTTACATATCGCGGCATTGCTGCAATAGTGTTATATCTCGAAAAATGACAATTTTGAGTTATTCATCGGAAAAGATGAATTTTGGCGTGTACTTTTATCTGGTGATGAATAACTCAAAATTGTCAATTTTCGAGATATAATACTATTGCAGCAATGCCGCGATATATAAAATTACAAGAGAATTGTTTTACATATGATATTTAAAATAATTTTATACATAAAATGATACGATTTTATAATTCACAGCGTAACAATACAAGTATTTCTTGACTGACAAAATTCGCGATGATATTTTAAAATAATCTTACATAAAATGTACGATTTCATAATTCACAGCGTAACAATATAAGTATTCCCTGACTGACAAAATTCGCGAGATTTCACTGCAGGATAAATTTTTAAATCTTTGCATTACCGATTTGGATGTCATTCATTCAGCATGCTATAAGAGATTCCGTCTCGTCACGTTCTTCAACAGCGCGACCGGTCAACACCGACACAAAGATCGTCGCAGACGCGGACTCATCCCGCGGAGGGCTCTCGGACGCGTTTGCTCCGGTTTCTCACCGCAACGCGAGTTACAGATAATAACGGCGGCCTATCCGGTAGCCACCGGAGTCAAACCGCAACCCATCGGCATACGCCGCACGTACGTACCCGTACACGTACCCGAACGAACGCTGCACGCACGTGTAGTGTAAGGTGCACGCGCGCATGCGGCGGCGGCGGCGGCGGCCGGATCCTTTCGCACAGAGTGGTGAGAGCCGTGTGAGCGCGCGCGTGTATGCACCTGCGCACACGTACTTCACCTACGTATATACTCGAAGGGGTGAAAACTGCACGCGATGCTACCGGGGATCTGTACCGGTCCCCGTCCTCTTCCCTTCCCTCCCCCCACCCTCCCCCCGAACTTCAACTAGACTGGACTAGACTCGGACGGTTAATGCGTGCCCGAAAACTACCGTGTAAATCCGTAGCCGCGCGTAAATCAAAAGCGCGCCGAGCAAGAACCGCTCGTACAGCGAGCGGCAAAATCGGTTCTCGCTTTGTGCGAATTTGATTTACACGCTAGTTCACGGGAATGCATTAACCGCGGGCGGAATCGGGAACTGTCTGCAAGTGCTCGATACGCGCGGCGGACGCGCAAACCGTGAACATGCAAAGGTCCAATGTATGACGCACACAGCCAGCCAGGATACCGCGGGTCGCATCGAGATTGGTATACCGTGCTGGCGGATCCGTTATGAATTTTTACTTATAAACTGCCGCGTGAATGTACAGTTAAAAAGATTTACGTGAAACTTCGCGAATTTGCGCAATGCGATTACGATTTATTTGTAGATAATCTCATTGGGTTGATAAAAGGCTTCACGTCCCACCGCAACTTTCATCCCTTATCAAATTTTCGAAGTTAATTCTACTATTTTTATTATTGGAGGTAATTCTGAGTTTATAGTATTTCTGAGAATTAAATCAATGGTAAGATACATTACGTAAGATATATTACGTAAATTAGTTAATTTTTTACCTCATCCCCGATCCATTGTACGATTTAAGAAGAGGCGAGAAAATATTTATTTCTTTGAATTCTAATTAACTTTCAAAATTTTCAACTCTCCATTGATTTTTTCATTAAATTAACTAAACTAAAAATATAAAGATTATAAGTTATAACATGTAAAGAATATTATAAGTTATAAAAAATGCAACGTCTCAATTATATGAATACAAATGATCAGGTTATCAAGTTTTACTCAAATAATTGAACTCTCAAACAAATCTGTTTAAAAATTAAAGTAACACTACATTTACCGACTAAAGCTATTCAGACAAGAAAGTTAAATTACGCTCGTCTCGTTAAAAACACAACCAATACGCGAATTTATTATCCAGCGAAAATGCAGCGTCTTACGGTAGTATTGTATAAGTATATCGCACGACCCTGCAATTTGCGTCTCATGCGTTGTAAATATGCCTTAACATGCCACATAGCGTGAATATGTAAAGGCACATCCGAACGAAACACGGCCGTGTTAGCTATTTGTCGCATGTGTCGCGTTGCACGCGATACGGTATAAGTCACTGCCTGAATACTGATTTTACTATCGATACGAATATCGTAGCTGTGTGTCTTAACGCCTAACGGGTGCACGTGCAATTCCAGAATTTCGCCTGTACTGTCCGAGATATACGATGAAAAGATTCTCACGTAAACGCCGACACTACTAAAACCGCATTCACACACGCGTTTCAGTTTTATCACAATTCAACGAATTTTATCCAACTGTTCCTCTCTCGGATTCTTTTATTAACAACAGCATCTTTCAAGATGTACTCGCGCACATTTTACAATACTAACGGACCACTTAACGTAACGTAATTCTTTCTCAAAACAAAAATTCATCTTTTTTTTTACGTTATCGTTTTTTACTCCAAACCAATAAGACTATAAATAAGTTCAATCGTTTAACTGAATAAAAAAAACTTTAATGTCACGAAGAAAGTATTTTATGCGACATCTTCACGATCATTAAACACGGAGATTATTCATCACTTTTTTTACGCTAAAATTTATCATTATTTTTACACTAAAAGCTATCATTTTTTATTCCAAACCAATAAGACTAAATTCAATCGTTTAACCGTTTAATTGAATAAAAAAAAGACTTTAATTTCACGAAGAAAGTATTTTATGCGACATCTTTACGATCATTAAACACGAGATTATTCATCACTTTTTTTACGCTAAAATTCATAATTATTTTTACACTAAAAGCTATCATTTTTTATTCCAAACCAATAAGACTAAATTCAATCGTTTAACCGTTTAATTGAATAAAAAAAAGACTTTAATTTCACGAAGAAATGTATTTTACGCGACGATCTTCACGATCGTTAAACACGGAGATCATTTTCGCCGCTGTGACGCCGAAATCTGATCTTATTGGAATGAAACCGACTTGAATCTCAGGTGCAAAACACGTTGATAATATGTCATTGTATGTATACGCGTATATATACGACGCGTGTATATCCTGCAGTATGTGTATCATTTGCAATACGTATACACATGCGGGCCTCTCAATACACCACGATATAGGCGTAAGACGAAATGGACAACATTCCCAACGGTTGCATTGTGGATACATCAATCTGTCCCTATATATCCAGCCGCAGGACGGGCAGGAGGATAACACGACCGCAGTAAATTATCGGTAAATAATATCGCTTCTCCCCTCGTCTCCCTTCCCCATCCCTCGTAATTCGAACGGTGTCACCCGCCATTTTCGTGGATTTTCTCGGAGTAAATCCGGAGGAACGTAATTTGATTCCTCGTTGCAAATGTACATGTGTGTGCGCGCGCGCGCGCGCGCTCCTGTTTCTATTATACTTTCCGTTATCCCACCGTGATGCCGACCGCAAGGCGCGCATCGACCGGTTCCTATTCCGGCGGCGACATGATCCGCTATATTTTCCCTCAATATATACCGCACTTGTTACACGCTACTATACTACTGAAATAGTAGCGGCACACGTTACTAAATACGTAACGGCAAACGTTATCTATATAGCAATTACGTGTAGCCCGTGCAGTCCAATTAAACTTGAATATTCGCTGATTTACCTTAGTTTTTCTAGCCGTGAGCGTGAGCGGGAACGGACAAAAGCCGCGGAGCAGAGATCGAGAGCCGGTGCATTATTAACGCGTACTCCGTATTTCAACGTGTGTACATTCGATGTGCACGTCGTGCGGTATAATCTATTCTTGATGAACTGTATAAAGTACCGGCATAAAATATCAATCAATCACACGTCAAACAGACCTGACTATCCGTATAGATGGAATTCTGTTTGTTTACCGAGAGTAACAAAGTATTCTTGTAAACATGGTACGCGATAAATTGAAAAAAAATATATATATACATATGTATATATATCTGTAACGAGTCGCTCACGTATCCGAAAAACTACTGTAACGTGTTGCTTATCGAAGAATGATCCGCTCGCCTATCGACAGACGTGGTTATATCACGACCGTCTCTATTTTCAAGGTATTATTTATAATAACTGGACAGAGAAAGGGAAAAAAAATTTAATAAAGCATGCAAAATTGTTTATCGCGAGAAGAATTCTTCAACTTTTTTGAACCATCTATCATTTGAATTTAATTCAAGTTTACAATTATGCAATCTGCGGCATCCTGCAACACACACGTCGATGGATCAGGCGGTAACGAAGTCGGTAAACGAAAGCGGGAACGAAAGCACGTGTATACAAGTAAGTTCCGAAACACAATATAGGTGTAGTAAGCCTTAAGCCGTAAGAAATGGACTAATCGCAGTCGAATGTGAAGAGAATAATCGATTACTATTGGCCAATTTCTCACGGCTTAAGGCTTACTACGCCTATTGTGTTTCGGGACTAACAAGCAATCTCTCGTGTCCTTTGCCCATCAAACGTCTATCGAAATTGCTTTCCTACTGGTCGAGACGAGGAGACCAAGAGTTTCTTGTTGTCACACCGTGCGCGTGACGTAGCGCGGCGGTGTTTAACCGTCGCGAAATATAAAGTCGGAGATAGCTATAGGAGCAGACGCGGGGCGCGGCGGAGGCTGAGCCGTCTCTCGCGTCCTCCTCCGCGCGCAAGAGGGAAAGAGGGTGGATGCCGATTATGGACTTCAGCGGAGAGGTAAGGGGTGCAGAAGAGCGGGGATGGGTACGGGAGCGAGAGAGAAGAGAATAACGCTCCGCCGTTATTCCGCGACTTGGGTAAACGCGCGCGACGTATGTATACTCACGCATAACGAGGTCGTTCGGCGAGGCACCGGTATCCTATTAATGCCATTGTAAAGGGGGGTACACATGAAGCACCCGGTCGTGCTCTCCTCTCCTCGTGCAGAGGAGCCGCCGTGGTGCCGCCCGTCATCGCGATCTTCGGGGAGTAGGCAACTCGGGGTAAACTTCTTAAGGAGGAGAAATGGGGCTTCACGAAAGAGAGAGAGAGAGAGAGAGCGTGCGGGAGAGGAGGGGGAAGAGACGCGCGGGGCGCGCGAGTACGAGGCCATACTTTCATAAGGGACGACTGCGAATATATCATGAGGGAATTTCTCAGATATTGGAAACTTCTATTCGGTACGGAAGATGAAAACGACGCGCGCAGAGTCTGTTCAAGATCACTTTGTTACGTTTAGCCGTTTAATGCCGTGCTATATACGTACACAGACATTCGCGCCTTTATGCGCTTACTGGTATATATACGTTTTTGCCACGGGACGGGAAAATCCGAGATCGATATACGGAGTGCGAAGGCTCGACGCGCGACGCGACGATGCGGACGTATATTGTATATCTGCGGAGATACGGCGTTAGCCGTGTTTTGCAAGTGACAGTCGACTCTTCGCGCATCGGGGAACGGTAATCGGAATAATAAGCGGCAAATAATATTACCGCGTGCGTATAATAATCTCGGATGCTACGCGCAAATCGCATTTCGAGCGATATTCAAGCCGGCGCGCCCGCGCCGCTCCCCCTCTCCCTCCCCCCCCCTCCCTCCGACCTAATGCCACCAGGAATCGAGAATCTCGCGCGCGCCGTACGAAAGACAAAAGTGTCGTCAAGCCCGGGGTAAACTGCATCAGCGACCTTGAGTAGCGTGTTAATTTACACCGTAATTCACCGGCTGCATCACGCTCCTTCCGCCTCGTCCACCAAATTGCAAAACTTTCTTATGCCACTGCGAGCGGAGAATTAGTTTCTCGTTAACGAAGTTTACGCTCGCACTTAGGGGGAAGGGTGAAGGTCTTCCCCCCTCCCCGCCCCTCCCCTACCCTCCCTCCCCCCTCCCCCCTAGGGTGCTGCTGTCAGCCCAGAGCCTCCACCGCGGATGTATTTATGGCGGTGCGCACGCAGGACACGCATTATACGAAGCTCTCTACCGAAATAGGGCCGAAGGGTTCCCTTCACGCGCGCACGAAGCGCTCTTTTCTCTCTCTTTTTCTCCCTCTCTCACTTTTTCTCTCTCGCTTTCTCGCTTTCTCCACCTCCGTCCCCGCGTTCCCTTAACGGGCTTTTTTTTATGGGCGCAACGGCGACGGGATAAGCGTCGAAAATATGGGCGGGCAGGCTAAACACGAGGCGTCGTTAACACCTGCTCCATCCCGCGTTGGAATTATCCGACACCCTTATAGAGAAGAGCGAAACGAGGCGACCGACGACGTTGGCGACGGCGGCGGCGACGGTGATGACGAGAACAGCCGAAACATCGCGCACTCGCGCCACGACCCTCTGTTGACAATGGAATTTGCAAGAAGAGGACGCGTCGCGCTCGATCCCCACCTCCCGTCGTATCTCCGACAATGACGATGAAAAATTCAAGCCGCGGTGCTGCGGTATACGCGTTATTTTCGCGACCGAAACCGTTTTTTTCTTTCGGATATGCAACAGACGCGTGTCCGCGCGGAGCGTGGTACTGTAATTACTATACTGTAATTCGCTCGGCTTTCGCTGGGAAGCAACTTTGGCACCGCCTTGCCGCGGCAGAGAAATTGATTTTACATTCGCATGTAAATTGGAAAGCCTATATACATAATTCTCAGTACTAATACTATTATCCTGCGTATTAAAGGAAACACGGATATACTTTGCGTGCCTGAACGTTCTCTTCGAAATTCTATGTTGTGTGTCGCGAATACCGGAGTCCGAGGACGATCGTCCTCTATCGATATCGATCGACAGTTTCCGCGTCGTGTCCCGCGATCTCGCGATCGACGACGTCCGTTGACGCGCGACGTGTCGCGATCGGGAAGTCTCACGTTCGTCCGAACAGCAGGGATTCGATTTTACGTCCCCGCGTAAATTAGGTAATTTAGCCATGCAATTTTCACTACTAATATTATATCCTGCGTATTTAATAAAGAAAGTGCAGATATGTATTTCGTGTGCCCGTACATCATTCGACATTCCGCGCTGTATGTCGAAAAAATTCGGCTAGCAATAAAAAGGAGTGTATATATAATGCTCACCAATAGTCCGTGGAAGGCAATATCGTAAGCGGTAATCCCACGTTTTAATTAATCCACTCGTCCAATCCACTGGTCCAACGAAGCAATTGCACTCGCGATAAATTGCACCTTTCGATCACACTTGCGATACACCGCATTTTTCGATCACATTCACGACATTCACCGCACTGGCTCGATCACAATAACGAGTCGGCTAATATGTATAATAAATGCAATACGCCGTGTATTTTGCAAAATGACGGGAAATGAGGTTACGATCGCACGGAATTTACTTGGCGAAACTGTCGCGCGTACTGCAATGATGAGATATACTATATACGGAGCGGTGTATTTCCCACCTTGGACGTAGACGGACGCGTGTTTGAAGCGTCGGTGTCGTAAAGAGTCTCCAAAGTTATACGCGTTTATCTTTCAGAATGTCAACATTCGGAGCGAGATGCTCCACACTCGCAGGCCCCTTCGCGAACGGAACAGCTCGACGAGACGAATTTCGGAGCACACTCGATCTCTTGATTTCGCGCGCGGATTGATCGAATATATGCCAAAGGATAATCACTCCGTCGGCTCGCTCGATTACATCTAATCGACGCTCCCGACGCTCGCCGCGCGCGACGCGAACGTTTACACGAGTATACCCGGCAAGCACTGCGAGCCTGCAGCAGCGAGTCGGTAAACATGGCGGACGGAGCGGGGGACGCGGCGTCGTTACGCGAATCTCGAGCGGGGCGAGCGGCGTCGATCGGTCGTCAAATGTCGATCCCGCGACGATCCCGCGACGCTCAGCTCGGTGCTGCTCGATGCTGCTCGATGCTGCCCGACGCCGCGGGTGCCGGACGGCTTCCAGGGCAGCCGTGTTATACGTGTGAATCGTGCCTCGGGAAACGCGAGACTTTCCGACGACGACATGACGGCTCGCGAAGCGACAAGCGTCGATCGCGGGATACGCGCTGATGATCACGGTCGCGGAGTATCTGTCGATCGATATCGATAGATGACCAAGACGATCGTCACCGGCACTCGCGATACATCCGCACGCGGATCTCATCAGCCCGGAGCGGACGAGAGGACGCGGAGACGCGACGCGAGACGATCGCGATCCGCCCGCCACGCCGCATCGGCGCGGCGACGCCGCAACGCAAACTGACCGGTGAGTGGCGACGGCGGTGACTCTCCGGTGAGATTCGATTCGGGCGCGAGATCGCGTCTAACTTCACGCGCCTAACTTCGCGCGACGCGGGAGAATCGCCTATAGCGCGGCGCGACGTTCGATTAGCATATTAATGACGGTATCAATATCGTAGAAGTAATTGAGCTAGTTAGATTGCTTGCCTGTTGCGTCTAGACTTCGCAAGGTCTTCGACAGTTCGCGAACTGCAGTCTGGAGGTATTTCACTTGTTTATCAATCGTTTACTATATTTTAAAATATAACTCTTAAAATATAATATTCTTTCTGTGAAGCCACTTGTACATATTCTATTACTGTCGATATGCTCCTTGACTTTTAATTTTGATAATTTATACGTTGTAATCCGTTTTTATTTGCATAGATTAAATCGAATAATTGGGCTAATCAGATTGCATGTCTAGACTCGCAAGCTCTTCGACAGTTCACGAACTGTCTGGAGGTATTTTACTTGTTTATCAACTATTTATCAACTATATTTTAAAATATAACTCTTAAAATATATATGCTTTCTGAAGCCACTTATACACGGAAAGAACGATTTTATTGAAAGGTATAAAAATTGTGCTAAAAACAGATCTGAAAATAACTTTTTATTGAATCATCAAAATAATTTGTTGGAATGTTAAAACTGATAAGCATTGCTATAAAATGTTTTGATATTCTAATAATTATTTTGACTTTTATACAAAATTATTTTGGTTATTGAACAAAAATTATTTTCAAATCTGAATTCAGCAAAATTGTTTTTTCCGTGTACATATTCTATTATTATCGACATGTTTCTTGACTTTCAATTTGAAAACTTATACGTTGTAATCTGTTTTTATTTGCATAGATTAAATCTAATAATTGGGCTAATTAGATTGTATGTCTAGACTCGCAAGCTCTTCGACAGTTCACGAACTGTCTGGAGGTATTTTACTTGTCGTTTACCAATTGTTTACTATATTTTAAAATATATTCTTTCTGAAGCCACGTATTCTATCGATATATTTCGTACTTGATTTTTTAATTTGAATTTATACGTTGCAATTTGTTTTATTTGTATAAATCACAGATTTCAATATATAGATCGCTAACATGCTATAGTTTGGTACCAGATAAGTTGAAACCAGACGCCATATTTACCCGGTAATCACATACGGTGCTTCATAAAGTAGTATTAGGGTACATTTAATAATATTGGCTAACATTTTGAAATTTTGGAATGTAATCCATTACTGGGTAAAAACTGGCTACTACCCCCTCTCCTGAGGTACTTGGCTTCACTTCATTTATCGGAGCTAGCGATCTATGGTATAAATCTGTGGCATAAATTAAATGAATAATTATGAAAACTAGTTTTCATATATATGTATATATATGTTGCGTCTATATATAGACTCGCAATCTATTCGACAGTTTATGGACTATCTGGAGATATTTTACTCGTAATTTTTTAACTTAACTCAAATTATGAAATATATAATACTCTTCTCGAAATCCATGTGTATTCTATCGAAATATTTCGTAGAAATACTTGACTTCTGGTAATAAAATTTGCACATTGCAATCCATTTCATTTGCGTAAATTAAATGTAATGAAAAACGTATTTTGCACACAGCAAATTTGTGCAAAATTTGATATTGTCTCTTTTAGAATCAGGCCGCAGATCTGCTTTCGCATCCGCGATCATTCATTAGTAAATACACTACCGTATTACCGTCCTCGTTAAACGAGGTCGTTACTAACTAACTAAAATATTTCTAGTTGGTACACCGAGTGTGTGAATGATGATGAGATTGTTATCAGTCGCTGTTAATCAATCTCCCATATAATTACCTAATTTGCCGGGATTGACGGTGACGTCAGCGGGACTCGGCTGATTAGATGAGAAACAACTCGTGAAAGCAAACGAGCCCCCGCGCGAGGGTGAGATGCGAATTAAAAATTTTATCGTTAAAGTAACTTCGCGCCGGAGTTCTTGCTGTCAAACGACGACAGCGTGATACCTCGAGAGAAAGAGATACATCCGCGTTGAATCCGCTAATTAAATTAGGTTTATTAGAGCTCGTGTCGACTTAAGAAAGGGGAAGCTGCGGCACATCCTTCTACGAAAACATCCGTTCCAGTAAGAAATAATAAAAGGGGAAGGACTGAAGTTCTCCGAGTGTTTCGTTGTTTTAACACACACGCACACATACATTCTCTCTCTCCCTCCCTGTTTCCGAATGCTCATCGCGCTACTTTAAAAATTGCATTATACCTCACGAGAAATCAATCGTGTCTAAACGGCAGACACCACAACTGCGAATGCCGTTTCCTGGTAAAAAAAAAAAAAAATACCGATCATTAACAGCGACATGATAGTTCTGCCATAACTCCGTCCGTCGACTTGTAAAATCTAGGTTATTGAATACGCGCTCATATCGCTTTCCGATAAATTTCAGAACGTCGTCGTCATTCGATAAAACAAACGATTCAAAGGAATCGCTGAAGCATTCTCCCTCCCATTTAGAGAGCACTTAGCTGTTACAAAGCGTTTCCTGGTCCGTTCTTGCGATTACAGCACGAAATTATGTCTCTCGGCTGAATACGAATAATAAGCGCGACGTCGTCGCTTGAAACGTCTGTTTTTCAATCGGGCTTTGTTTCACGTTCCATCTAACTCCTCCGCGGATCTAGTCGAGACTCTCTCTCAATGAGAGTCCACATTGATTCAATCGAAATTATAATCGAATCAACGAGCAGCGTGAACATCCCAGACGAGCTTAAATATGGATTTACTCGTAAATTTTCCCTCATCATCTTAAGGTTAAGGAATAGCCTCTTCAATTTGAAATATCAATTTTCATAATCTTCATAAATCGATTTTTGTACAGTTTTTTATTTAGATTGGAATAATTTGTGTAGCGTTATATATACTCCAAAATTAAATTCAACTGGAAAATTTCTCTGGTAAAATTAATATAGAAAGGCATAAATTTAATCAGAAGTGCTCGAACTAACTGTTTGAATGAGATCTCTCGACAAATCTGTGAAATCTTTTTCTGTTTTTTTTTACTAAAGATTTTGCATAATTAAAAGTGGCCCGTAATTTAATTTTTACGACTTTTCTTCGCGAACAAGCCGAACGAGTCAAACAAGCGTGTAGCTTAACGAGGATTTTAATTAGAACAGGGTGAATACAGATATCTGCATCTTCTAAGCGCCTTTGTCTAATTACGTCTCTCTCTTTCTCCTCGTCGTAAACAAAGTATTCCTCTCGAGGAGTCACGCCATTCTCTCGTAGCCGTAACTTTCGCCCGAGACTACATAAACTTGAAATAATCCGTTTGCCTTTTGTGCGTCGCGACCGTTCAAAGCGACGCCCGTTTTATGGAACTGATAGGAACCGTCCTCGGTCTCTCCTCGGCAGGCGGGAAAAGACGAAATTTCGCCTCGCTGCATTTCTCCATTTCTGTAAGTCCGGGAGAGGAAGAAGGTCCCCGACGAGAGAGCGCGCGGGCGGTCGAAGATATAGGACTCGTGAATCCGCTGCGACGACGCGACGGAGGGCGTACCCGCGGATGGCCATTGTGAACTGTCTGCCGCGGCTGCCGGCAGACAGAGTGACAGAAGTAAAAGTGCTCCTCGAGTGGCGCACCCCTGGCTGGGTTCATTAGTAAACTGGAGTACCGTACGGTGCGCGCGCGCTCCACGCTAAGGGTCTTTTGTGCGAGGGTGCGCCATTCGCGATAACTCTCGTACATCTCCTCTCTTTCCGCCTCTCTTTAGCCCTTTCCGCTGAGTACACGCGCGGTTCTTCTCCCCTTGCGCCATTCACGCACGATTCAGATGACAAAGCGAGTACGCAAAAAAATATATATATATATATATGTGATCGAAGGGCGTAGAAACGTGACGTTAAAAGAAAAAGAAATCAGCTGATTTAGCACTTCTGCGATAATTCGTAACATTTTTGTAATAATCATATTTTAGTAGAATCAGATTAGTAGTCGTATTTTTATTCAATTGTAAGTTTCTACTCGAGACGCGAATCATATGGCAATATTATCACGATTTTTGAGCGTACATAATAATAATAAGATATAGATATATGTATATAGCAAATTCTTCGCCTGTGAAATAGACCTTAAATATGAGTAATCACGTTGGAAATTTGAACATCAAAATGCGAAAAGATTTGCGAAAACAATGTTAACATCGAAAAAGCATTTTCCGAAACCGATAATAACTTTACTCATTTAAAAATGATGGTCGGTAGAAATCCAATATTCGCCGAATGGGGAAAACAATTCCGGGAATGTGTTTGAATAGAGAAATAATTACTACGAAATTACGGAGCGATGGCACATCGACGACAATGCTGTTGTTGTGACGAAGCCGAACAATTAATATTGCATTGCGCGCCGGCTCGACGGTTTTGAAAGGGCGAAAAAGGGCAGAATATGACGGGCACGATCACGCGCCACCACATTTACGTATCGCTTATCTACGTACAAACACTTGGTTACTTTGTATGCGCGCGCATCGATAGGTTTGTACATACATTCCATAAGAATGCCATTGTCGTCGGCGCTTTGTGAAACAATCACCGGGCAAGTTTAGATCCCGAACTTCACCGTACCGCGCCGAACACAGATTGTTTGCCGAAAGTATGTATGTTCCCAAGTATGTAAATTAATTGCTGCCTTTAGCGAATAATTTGCCTTCGCCGTCGTTTCCTTTGTAGCGACCAGAAATTAATCTAGTTTCCGCGCAGAATTTAATCTTGTTAACCGAAAGTCTTAGATGCTAAATCGATAGGATAACGTAATCTAAGCGACACCATTCGTAACAAATTTTATGAGACTATCTCGTAATACGTTAATTCTTTGACACACGGAAAATGCATTTGTGTGCAAGCTTTTCTAAATGAATAGTAATACGATTATCGGAAGGATCGATTACGAACCTTCTTTTTCTTTTATACAATATCCACACGAAATCAATGTTTTAAAAAGAGTTGTGTGGAGCAGTTTATCTACTTGAAATCTTATTGACAGATCTCAGCCTGCATTATTAAACATCGAATGTGTCCACATTTTGGACATACGGTTACCAATAAAACAACGTTACAAACTGATGGGACGAATTATTTTCAAGAATATGTATATACGCGCTCCACGTTACTTTTACAATATCCGCATTTTATCCGGTTTCTAATTACAGTCTACTAGACTCGGGATTCATTTCACCTCGGTGCAACGAGCATGATTGTTTCTCTGTGCACGCGGCAACTGTAATTGCCGGGGAAAATCGGGTTAACGTGGCAACGAGACCGCGACACGAAGTATATAGTGTAACGGCGCGCGGCGCTCACCGTAATTATTAGTCGAACAGGAGAGATAATCAGCCGCGAACGTAGGACAAGGGTACTTAACTCGGTTAAACTCTTTCATAATTCGTCGCCGTGCCGCGCGCGTCCGCGCGAGTTCAACGAGTTTACCGGGGGCGGTTTTTGCGGAGTCTCCTGTTCGCAGTGGAGCGCGCGTGTTTTACACGCGCTTCTCCCGGCGCGTCACTACCCCGATAACATCGCAAATCAATTAGCGAAAGAAGTCCACCACGGGCTGTTTTAACCTTTGTTCGAATAAGACACGCGTTTCATAAATAATTAATACGCGTATCAATATTGATAGATTTAATATAAACTTATATTCATATAATGTTCATAATTAATATTAATTAATATTAATTGAATATATTTATGAGGCTCACTGAAAGATTAAAAGCGATATTTATCGGCCACATGTGAGTAATATATAATATATATGAGTAATATATAATATAATAAAGTGCTCCGAGACCAAATTTATTTAATGCGCATTATCTAGCGTCTGTGACAAATATTAATGATAAATTTTAACTAAAATTTATTGATTTGGTAATATTAAATCACTCATTGGTGCCGCATGAATTCTAGTCACAAATATTACGGCTAAAACAATATTCAAACACACGCACGTAATTTATACAATAAAACATTTTTATACCGGCAAATATAATACACATAACATAATCAAATTTTGTGAATTAAAGTCTAAAAGATTTTTAGGAATTATTTACTATCAATATATATTATGTTTTATTATTAAATTATTGTCCAAAAATTTTTTGAACGTTGCTTTTTGCGCTGTATAAAATGCGGATAAAGATTGGCTCGTAACGTAACTCACCACGTTTCGACCTATTTATCGAGCCTATATATAGAGAAAATGCACGATCGACTCTGATTGTTCGAAAATCGAGTTACCGTATCGGGCCGGCAGAGCAGCCGCGTGTGCCCCTCCATAGGTACGTCGAAATAATAAAACGGTCATGAAACAATCAGCTACTGTAACGATCAACGATGCGGCGCGGCGGTGCCGCTGTTTCCAATCATTATCGGCTGTCCGCACCGGGCGTTCCCGCGATCGGCTAATTTCGGGAGTAACGCGGGGACTCTCGACTCAATTTCGTCACCCGGAAATCAGTTCCCTCCGAGCTTTTCCTGGGCAATTCGCCCAGCGCGATCTCATAAAACTTTAAATTACGCATTAGCAAATGTAGCGTGGCCCGATTCCGAAAAGTCCACGAACGCTCGGTTGAATATTTAATTCCGACGGAGATAAAACTGTTTTGAAAAAAGGCACGCAAAAATGACATTACGGAGAGGGATATAAATTGCGTGCTTATACGCACGTTGCGTGCGTATAAGCACGCAATTTATATCCCTCTCCGTAATGTCATTTTTACAATTTTAAGTGTGTAACAGGGACAGATAATTTCGAATACTGTGTTTCCTGTATTCCGCGCGTATAAAACGGATTTCACAGATCAATGAAATGCGTTTACCACACGTGCGTAAGAACGTTCGCTCATAATGTGGTGATATCTACGGATCTTTTGAACATTGCTATTTCTTTTTTTTTTTAGAAATACAACATTAAATTCTTAATATGTTAAATATTTTAAATATTTTAATAATTAATCCTTTCTTTAATCACAATTATGTTGAATCAAAACTTATTTTTGAAATGTAAAATAATTTTTAAATTATTCCTTTATTCGATCAATTTTAAATAATTCTCTTACTGGAAGAACTCAATTTAAAATTTCACAAGGTTGCAGAGTGCATACATATATATCTGCGCGTGATCGATTTTAACTTCAACCGAATACGTTCTTAAACGAAAATTGCCGGGTCACTTTCGAGCGGCGGTTTGCGCGAACGAAAATCAATGTGGTCATCAAACGTAACGTCATGCCGCGACGGTGGCTTCGTTGTTACATAAACCAAAATTGACTCAGCCGCCCCGTCATGAAAACACAAAGCGGTCGTGGCGTTCGCGCTCGCGCCACGCGACTCCTCCGTTTCATGAATCTTTCATCGCGATCGGAATTTAAGATTTTTCCTCGCGGCGGCGTGCCTGAGCCCCCCCGGTAGTGCCCGGAATAGAACGGGGGAATCAAAGGTACGAGAGGCTCGAAGGAGGAGCCTTGACCTGGATCGGCGGTGTACAAGAGGCGAGTTCCTCTATCCCGGGTTATAGCTGGGGGTCGAGCGACGGCGGTGGCGGCGGCGGTCGAGTTAGGCGGTAAAGGAACGAAACGGAGAAAGGGGAGAAAGGAGATTCTAGGCGTACGAGATTATGTAAATTGGCCCCGGCTCTCGCACTCGAACCCGCGGTAAAGACGCATTTTCGAGGCAAGTTGGTAGATGTCGAAAAGTGTCACGCGATAGCTCTGCAAGGGCGCGTATGCGGAGAAACCGAATGCTTTCGGAAAATATTCCCTCTTTGGGTCCACGACCACGTCTCGGAGAAGGACGTCTATGTACGTTGCCCTTTGTCATCCAGCGATGGCATTTTGGTGCGCAGACTTCGATTTGCTCTTTTTCTTTTTGTCTTATTAAAATTCATCAATTTCACAAGATTTTTAGAGCTAAAACATATGCGTCTTAATTGTAATAAATCCTTTTAGAAAGACTGTAAGATACAGACAAATGTATAACTATTATCGATATTACTATTACAATAATTTTTTTCAACAAAACGCAAGATATCTGAAAAACGCTACGTATATAAATTTATAAAATAATTACCGAGTCATTCGTGTGGACAGCTGGACCTTCTAATTTCTGACAAAACGTCGAGGTGACTACAAAGGCACCGAGATCTTTTTGAAAGCGAAGAATCTTTCCGCGTTTACCACAATCGCGCCGTGTTCCGCGAAATTACACGGGGATATTCACGAGGCAAGTTTCGCGGGAAACCGAACTCACATGGCACACTTGCGAGGTTTTTGGGATAATTCTTGTAGGATCTTCAACAAACGCACCGTAAAACACCGTTTAAGCCCTCCGGCGTGACCGCGGCTGCAGCTAAAGTGGAAAAAGGGGATTGGTCCGAGTGGCCCGTGGGTGTAAAGGACGATTTTCGTCGTCTTGCATTCACGTTTGTGTCGCGACCGCGGCACTTATACATACATATATATACATCGTTTCTTTCTCCTTCTCATAATTTACGGGACGCGTCTAAGTACGTCCGCAACGCGCGTTCTCGCGCAATTGTCCCACTTTCTCAAGAGAATTTTTCTCGACAACGATATACGTCGTCCGGCCATGCTAGTTTGAATTATTGCTCTTTTATATCGATTTAAAGGTCCGCGGAAAGCAAAGTTTCCGCACAAATACATAATTCAAGCTAAGTTAAATATATCGCTCGGTTAAGGAAATAAAATAACCGAGAGATCACTTCTTCGAAACATGTCATACAGTTATTTAATACTTTGTAAATTTATCTTCATATCCACCTTAAGTCGATCTTCATTAAAGACATTCTTATAAATGCAGTATTTCAATTATTTTAATCATCGGATCTTTGATTCTACGGAAAACTTCGAATAAACCTCTAATTTTTGTATATATATTTTTGTATTGGCATATCAAATATTAATGTCTCTACTGCTTATAAATAAATAATTATTACCTTCCGATAAATAAAATATTTCGTATAAAGCGGATATCCCCCGCGTGATTATTCTTCCATTTCGCTTTAATACTAAATTCACCAGAAAAATGTTTCCCTTTCCTTCCAAGCAAGGAAAAATCGTAGAAAGGCGCGCTTATGCATTGTTTCTAAAGGATTATGGGAAATTTAATCTGCTCTATTGTTTCATCCTCCGGGCCTCCTTTATATTATTCTTTCTGCTCTAACTTCGCTATCTTTGTTCTAGCCGGAACATTTTAATGCCACTCTCGCGAAATTTATTGTTGATTTTCGTATTATCTGCGGAGCACTATTTTTTTATACTGCGCCCCATTTTTTTATATATACTTAATATCTTACGCGAATCCTGTGTTACGTGCGGTAACTCGAGCGAATCTTAAAAGAAAAATTTCAGATCAATATCTCTCGGATATTCGCACGTACATTCGGGGCTCACGGTCCAATCTATTGTTCCTACGAACAACGGGCGTAAAATATTTCCCGTCTATTTTGACGAAATTCGCACGTTCGAGCCAATTGCATGCACTCACGCTCGAAGTAAGAGCGTAAATATGACCGAGAAATGTCAGCGCATTCTCCGGTCTTCTTCCGCGCGCGCGAATTCGTCGCGCGCATTACGTTAAATAATTCAACGGATCCCGGCCAAACATTAAGCTGTCCACAACACGTCCTCTCGATCTCCCGTGCGGTTCCCTCGCATTCGAGCGTGGCCGCGGCAGCGACGCGGGGAGAGGCGGCGGCGGCGACGACGACGACGACGATGTACCGGAGCATTTTGGAGGAAGCGAGACGCGAGACCATCGCGTTGAAATTGCTTTTGAATTATGCGTCGCGGCTAATGCAGCGCGCTACCGCATTTAAAACATAATCGCAAACGAGGAGAATATCGTCGGCCTTTACATTTAACCGTCCGCCGAAACTTCGGGCTGCTGTGTCTCGCGCGCGTGTTGTGTCCGAGTTTTATAGCGAGAGAAAAAGGACGAGCGAGGGACGCGAGAAGAGGGAGAAGAGACGAGACGGATTGAAAACGCCGACTTATCCAATAAATCCACCACCGCCGAGAACTTCGCTGCCGAAAAATATCTCTCCCCGCGGGAAACAGACGGATAACTGAAATACCTAATTTTGTTGGATGAAGAGATATAGAAACGAACGGATAATCCGAGAAAGGAAGAGCGGAAAGGAGGCACAGATCAAAATAAGATGGAGCGAAAGTCATGAAATCAATTTCTAATTGGGAAGAATTGCAAATCGCTTTCCTGTTGTATATACGAGCAGATACCGCAGAATAAAAGTTATCGCATGTGCGTATAATACACCCAAAAAAAATTCTACCTAGCGGTACTCTCTTGATGCTAAAAGATTTTCCTCTTATATATTGACTCAAGAGGATATTCTAAAATGTAGAAGAATATCGAATTACTATGAGAATTAATTCTTGATTATAGCGCACGTGCCACTTCTTTGTAGATAAATACGCGTTATAGCTGAGGAATATGCTTTATGTAAAATTTTTTTGCTTAGAGGAAATGCTTAAAGGAATTTGCCGCTTATAAGTAGAACATTTTTTTGAGGGGGGATGTACCTATTCCAATTTCTATCTTCGCGTATGAAGCGGAGTTCGGGACGGAGGGAGAATCGCCGAGATATTGTTACATCATAATATTGTTACACCGTCGCGCTCCGAACATTTGAAGCGCTCGAAGCAAGAAATCTTAGACGCTAGAACTTTGGACTCCTCCGATCTGCGTCCTCCCCGAACGCTTCAATTATGAGACACAAGACGCCACACGGCGCGGACAGCTCGCTTCGGCGGCGTTGAATTGTCGGCTCGAAAAGTCGAGTCGCGAGACCGATAAGAATCGGCAAGTGGCAGTTCTCGCGGTACAACGTGTCCAAGTCGAAGAGTATTGTTCCTTATCGCGCCCGCGAATCGCCCACGAAAAGCGGCACCGGTTTCCTCCGGGCGCGAGAGAGATGACGTATATGCACGTCATTGGCACGTTTGATATCGGTCCGCGCCGCGTGTGCTGAAGAAACGGCGAAACACACCACGCCACCGCGCGGTATCCCGCCGTCCGCCCGAGAACACCGCATCGCCGATCGACGACGAGGAAAGCGCGCGCACGAGCGGAGTATAAAATCCAATCTCACGCGGAAATTTAATAATCCGAGAGCGGGAACGGGTAGTTGCGCACTCGCTTTGGCAAATGGAATTATAATCAAACGAAAAGAAACGAGACGCACGCGCGCGCGCGCATCGCGATGTCACATATCTGTAAATAAAAATAAAAAATATTAAAAAAAAAATGCAGGAAAAACGCGCATAAAGGAGTTACATGCAGTGAAAAATCAGATGCGTCCCGAAGCGCGCAATCGACGACATGAAGCTCTCTCCCGCTGCCGGTGGTCGTATCAATAATTCTAAAAGTGCCGTTTTTTTTCGGTGGAATATTTATCCGCGGTCGTGCTATCGATCGTGAGAAAACGGGAGCGTATGCAATTTAAATGATACCGTTTCTCGGATCATAAATACACCTAGATTGACGGGTTGATATTTGCGACGGGAGGGGAAAAATTGAAAATACGAAATATACCGGTTTTCGCTGGTGCGCTCTCGCTCGCGTAAGGAAAATACAGCGTCGCCCTTTTGTACTCTTTAAACTCGCGCCTCCCGCGTGAGTGCGCCAGTAATTATAAAGTACAAACGTAATCAGTGTTTCTTTCGCTACTGCTGAGTAATTAAAACAGTTTTATCAAGAAAGTGGAAAATAAGATGATGTCTCACAAATGAAACAAGAGATTTTCATTCTTACTATTCAACCGGTTTTGTCTTTTGATTTTCTACGAAAATCTATAGGAGATTAACGGAGAGAGAGAGAGAGAGAATTATTTAACATATTCACATCAAACACAATCACATCACATAAAGAATAAGACAGATAAATTTAAGCGCGTCTTCTACAGAGTCGAGGCTGGATCTTGGCGCCTATATATATTTCTATATGAATTCTAAATATATTATTCAGCCATTTAAACTGCGCGCCGAATTAATGTCGGACTTAATACAATCGGACTTAATACAATAAGCTGAAACTGGATTAGTCACAGTAATAGAGAATCACACAATTAGATTGATCTTCAATTTTTAATAATCCAATGCAAACAAGCATAAGATTATACATTTTGTCAATACATAGAGGATTCAGAAAGCAATTAAGGATTTGCTCGAATACATACAAGCACACATGTTATTTAGTTTATTATTCAAGAACATTTTACTGTCATAATTATTCTCATTGACTCAATATTGTATCAAAATGTCGAGAGAAATAAAGTAAGACATATAGTTAAAATTCGTAATATCTTCTGCAGTGCTCTTCAACAAAGTTTTTAGTCGAGCTAAATTAATCATTATTTTAGAGAAAATTTTGGCATAGCTAACGACTTGCCAAGAGAAAGCTTAAAATATGCGACAGCTGTAATTCCCAAAATTAATATCCAAATATTCGGCCTTATTTAGTTATTTATATTTATTTTACGACACGCTGAGAATAATTCGTGGGAGTACACAAAGCTCGACGCTCATTGTTTACGTTGATGTACAGCGTACCGCTGTAAATGCAGCGTTCTTGTTGGTGTCGAACCAGCAGAGCTCGTCTCCCTCGTCATTACTTTTCGTACCGCGATCGCGGTGATGCTAAGAGACATCAAGCGACCTCGTTCTTTACCGTAATTTAATAGCTATTGCCTAGCGCGATTGGATTTATTTTCCGAACGAACGTAACTCGTAAGCGCGTAACGAGACGATGACAGTTTATTTCAGTGTATTTACAATTCAGCATATTGAATCCACAACCCGTCCATTTGCAACGGACTCGAAACTTGGCCCTTATATCGTGAAAAATTCATAGCTCTCGTAAACGACTGCAAACTAAAAAGACGGCGAAACTTTCTGCCGCGCTCGTGTACGTTTGCCCTCGTACGAGCTTTGAATGTACGCACATGCACATACACAGTATTTTTTTTTTTTTTCAAACACTCTTCGCTCTCGTGAGATGATCCGCCTAATATGCGCCGAATGCATATTGATATCGCGACGCACGCGTAACGTTTTGCCGTTTCGCCCACGTTAACCTGTGCAATTTCATTGTTGCCGGTCGCCGTTACGGTAAAGGACCTTCGTTATCGCTGCGCGATCTTGATCTCTCATCCGCATTCAGGAATTTTACATGTGTGCTCGCCGGCCTGTGGTGGAAAGGGAGACAGAGAGAGAGAGAGAGAGAGGGGGGGGATTGGGAAGCCATCTACGCGAAATTAAACGATAAATCAGTAAATCGTTTCGCAGTGAAGTGATTAGTGCCGGCAGTAAAGTCACTCGAGAGTTCGAGAGGGTGGGGGGGGGTGGAGAGCCAACTCGAATTCCGTTCACAGGGTCGTAACGGGAATACAGCTCGCGCTAGCTCTTCCTCGTTTCCGCTTCTGCAGGCCGCTTTTCCGCACGCACGCTCCCGTCGACGGGGTGCCGACCCGAGAGAAGAAAAGAGAGAAAGAGAGGGAGAGAGAGGGAGGCTAAATCCGCACTTTTAAGGGGCGATACGCGGCATTTCCAGCGATCCTCCTTGCCCTGACATGTATCGATTTTCGACTTCGCCCGTACACAATCGGCAACATATTGTGAGGTAATTTGCACCCCGGGGGGTGAGGGGGTTACCCATGGAGGGTCACTCGACCGCAAAAACTCACCGACACGTGAAATGAAAATTTATTCTCGTTATCCGCGCCGGGGTGGTCCTCCGGGTGGTCTTGATTACAAATAAATCCGCCAGCTGCCACTTTGACGGCTCCTTCTTTGAGCTCGTCGCGGAGGTTTTTCCGGCGAACGACACGTTATAACGGGGTGCGCACGCGGGGAGGGGATGCTCTCTTCCCCCTCGTTACTATTTCTCGATCGCGAGAGGAAGTTTCACTAACCGTATATATTTAGCATTCATTCGATCCGCTCGATTAATTGGAAATCCATTTATTATCCGCGCCATTTATTATTGGTCCCGTTTCGCCTTTTGCTCTTTAGCTGAAATTAGTCCCCTTTTTTTTCCGTAGGATTAGCATAATTGATTTGAACGATTGGTTCAATCAACGAGATGTAAAAGCCGTGAGTTTATCCGACAGGCATTACGCATTACGTTGCGGATGCGATAATAAAGAAACATATGCGCATGCATGCATGTATCGAGTAAATTGGTATGCGAAACGAAATTCAATCAAAAATCTCAATTCAAGCTCTACCCACGCTTAAAACAAACTTTCGTTGCGAGCTGCTCGTTTTTTTTTTTTTACAAGGAACGTAATAAAAACGAATCCCCATTCTATCAGCTGAATAAAGAATACGGTATATTTTATTAACGCTTAACAAAAAAATAATTAATTTTGTGAATAAATTAAAATGCATGAAAGATACTCGCACATCTTTCGCATATCCCCTTCTTTTGTATTTTCATTGTAATATTTTTTACGGCTTTTGCGATTTAACGTGGAACAGCAGACAATGGAAATAATCTCGATTACAATATATACAGAAGCAAAAATTAAATTATATTCGGGCTGAATTTACAATGAAACTATTACCGTGTGGCTTGCAAAAACAGACGTTAAAATTAAAATGCTTGATAAAATAGAGAAAGCCTGAATAGAGTAATGTTCTCTCAGGTCCTGTACTCTTTCTGGCTTTCAATTTTTCGTTCCTATTTTTTTAATTTCATTTTAATTCTATTTTATTCATATCAGACGGCATTTCATCGTATAAACGAATTGGAAGAAAATTTAAATGTTCCGCTATGACAATTTAAATATATTATGTGATAATTATTTTTATATATTACTTTTTTCTAATTTTCTAATCTGTTAAAAAAACTAACAATTGGATTAGTTTAATATGTAAAATTTATCACACAATATGACCTAAGTTGATTAACTGAAAGAGAAGTCACGAATTTAAGAAACAGAATTATAGCCATTGGCAAAGTGAGTGTGTCGTTGAAATGGCCGATAATATTAAAAGTCATAAATTTTTCCCTATTTTGAAATCCGTTTTGTTGTTCTATTGACCTACATCCGCCCGTGATTTTGATAGCACGTTTCTCGACTAAAAAAAATAGCGTTTAAATTCCTCCGATCGGATACCGCCTAGGGATAGCATTCGACGTATCCATAAACTTTTTACGACATCTTTTCCGACACAAAATGGCTCGGAAATCACGTATCATATTTTGTGCGCGATGCTCCGTGAGATGACAGATAAAAATCTTCGCATTTTTATATGTAATACATATGATATAAACTGTGTCATATAAGTGTGACTTAACGTTAATAGAAGTTAAGATTTCAATTCTGCAAGAAATATATATGTCATTAAACTTAATAATTTATTAAATTAATAATTTATTAACTTATTAATTTATTCCAATAATTTTGCAAAGTCGATGTATTATTATTTGGAGTGGAAATGAAAATGAAACTCTGCTGTGTGTCTTGTACCTAAAATATATTTTTCTAAAGTAAAATATGTAGTTCTCTCTTGTACATTGAAAAATACTATATTTACACGTAACCTACATATATATATATATATATATATATATGTATAGAAGTATTGCACTTCTATATAGTTTCCGATTACTCCACAATGTACACATTATATCGATATATCATGACGAAATGGAAATCTTTTTTCCTTCCCCTTCCTTTAAAAATAAATTTTTACATCACGCTAAAAATGAAATTTTTGCTATCATTTTTTAACAGAAATTAAAAAATTATTTCGCAGACGCATAAGTTTTGGAATAACAATTTTGTGAAGTGCGCGCAGCAAAATATCCTTTCTTTTTCCCTCTTTTTTTTTAATAATCTTTAATAATCGCTTTAAACACATCAAAATATTTTTAACATTTAACCTGTCTCTCACACGTGTATTTCCGAGCTACATAGATCTCTGATGGTTAATAAGAGTTGGCAGGAAATCGATATCTAATCACTATTTCAAGAGCGTTGTTCCTCTTAAATATATTCCAGATAAGCTTTGATTATATATGCTAAACATTAATTAACATTTAACATGCCGCTTTATAATTTTAACTTTTTAACAGTCCACAAAACAAAATTATTATAGATTTATCAATCGTCTCGTATACGGATATATAAAAATTTTTTTAATTGTTTTCGATGAAATATTTCTATTTCAAAGAGAAAAAGAGAAATTTAGCGATAAATTTTGAAATTCTTTTTAAGAAAATATAATTCTTGACAAACTTGACTTTTAATAACATCAATTTTCATCGATATGTACATCATGTAACGAACAAACCTTTGCTGAACTGCATTGACCCAGTCGATTAAAAATTTATCGAAAACAACAGGTCACTCAAATTGCCTACGAATACTTCATCCAATAAAAGCGATGAAAAATATATAGAGAGAAAATACCAAATATGGAGTAGTCACACCATTTACATTTTATTTTATAAAACATTTGTTTTTTTAATTTAACTGCTGAATATTTATTTATTTGAAATCGTTCTTTCATTCATGTATATATATATATATATATATATACATATTAGATTTTATATGTATATAGATAAAATATATATGAAATTCTAAAAAATATCAAATACCAGAAAAATATTAAAAAATGACAAATTTGCATCTAAAAAAATTCATGTATGAAATGTGTTGCAAAATTATATGAGAATCTACATAGAAATCTAGTTTTCATTATTTTCTGTCATTAAAAATATGTCAAATTATAAGATGTTATAAATTCCAAACAGCAATTAACGCGATTAATGATGAGAACATTAAAACATAAATATTAACACCTATCAAATTTTCTAGAATATTATATAATTATACATTAAAAATATTTTTAAAAAGTAATTTGTAATGTATAACAATAAAATAACCAGGATATATTAATAAACTCACTCGAGCTAGCTCTGTAACGTTAAATAGTTTTCGTATTATTATTCTTTATAAAATATATTTTATGTTAATAATGTAATCCACATTTGGTATTTTTATTTTACGTTACTGTGTGTACTTGCATATAATTTGTAAAACCGATTTTTTTATTAAAATACCATTATATAAAATAATTTCAATAATCAGAAATTTAGAACAGTATTAGTATATAAGTTTTATCGTATCGAGTATTTTATCGTCAACATCGTTAATTAACACTAACACAAAATTAATAATATAATTAAAGAGTTATACTCTTTTAGCATAGTCGTCTTTCATCATCAACAATTAACAAAGAAATAAAATTCGCAAATATAGTTGCGCACAATTAATTATGTTGCAACGGTCATTTAAGCTCCTAGCTTCAGATTAAAGAGATAATCTGTAGTATGTAAGTATAATAAATCAGTCAAAATATGTTTATGCAGAATAAAGCGTTTAAACGAATAATCGAAAAATTCACGTTGCTATCAAAAATATACTATGAAAAATGTACTGAATATGTTTAAAAAATAATTGAAAAATAAATGTAAAATACAATATTCTAGATTTTTTTTTAACTTAAACTTAACTATAAAAAAATGTCTTTCGTATTTTCAATAGCAACGAGATTAATTCTGCTCCGTTTTTATATTTAACTCTGCATATTATCGCAACTTTATAGAGGATAGACGCACCAGTGAACAAATTTATTTATTTATGTAATGTACATAAAACAATAATAAAAAATTAAGTATAGTTTGCTAACAAAATTTAATCGTTTAAAATAATTAAATTATGTTTTACCTTTTATTTAATTTTATTTTTGTAAAACATTATACGCGACCAATTTTTTTAAGTTATCATATAACTTAAATTAATTATTTATTGGAATTAGTATTGGTTTCGTCGATTACTTAAAAATTTCGTCATACAAAATATACATTTATTTAGAAATGATCTAAAAATAAATAACTTTAATTTAACTAATTTGCTGATGCGTCTACCGTAATATACTATAATACTTGTTAAACATCGGAAGCGATATGAATGGCAGAAGTCTACTCAGAGGAGTCAGACTTACATTGGTCAAAGCTATAACAATTGCCTCTACAATTCTGCACCCTGTAGACAATAATACCCAGTGTACACACAACATACAAACATATATGCGAAGCAATCACATCCTTTGATTAAATTAGGAACAATACTCGATCATTCGATGCGATAATCATATCAATAATATACATATTTCTCACAGCTCAGCGTTGTGCAATATAAATAAATATATAATCAAAAAGTGCTTTAGCATAATAATAAATCGAACTGATAACATCGTATAAAATATAAAAGTACATTGTTGCGTTATATTTGATAATTTTAGAACATCAGTCTATTCACAACGATGACACGCGTTCTTAACTTTCGAGACTCGCAGTTATACGTATATTTACAATTTAACAAAACATCGCACAATACGAAACACAAATAAAGTAGTAATTCGAAGAAAGAAAAATTACTGACGTTAAGTACTTTTGTGCAATTTTTGTAGTTAGATGTCGGAGATGTACCCATTTTGTATATGGTGAAAATTTCTAAAACATCATTCAATACAGTACATACAAAAGGATATATATATATACCTCTCAGAATTTCCGCACTTCCTTTTTAGCGACACTTTTAAATTGAATTTTTTGTATTATTAATCTTAATTATTTTAACGAAGATATGGTATCAATAATATTTTAATTAAGCAGATGAAAACAGGCATTTTCACGAATTTCACGATTTTCACGAATAAAGGCGAAACAAGTTAACAAGATTTTATCCTTTGTTTAAATTTATATCGAACTTCACTTTCTCCTTCTTCAATAAAATTTTGATTTATAATTATAAAAATATTTATATAGAAAGATATTAAAAATTAATTTTCTCCAATGTTTTGTTAAAAAAAAATAATTTAACAATTTTAAGTTAATGAAGAATTGATATATAGATACGAATGGAATCGCGGAAATTGTGGAAAGTGCGCCCTGTATCTATATAGGAATAAATATATCGTATATATATGTATCTTTCTCTAAATATAATATATATTTATATATGTATATATCAGAACTTTGTTTTGTCTCTTATCGAGCAGTCAGAATAAAAATATGTCTGAAAGATAATCTACTTCACAGTTCGCAAAGTCGCGCAAGTCGAGCTTCGGTTCTTCATCAGAGTCAAATCAGGTCAGGAATTAACATAAGTTGATCCGAGATAATTCTGACGGAGGTGCCGGCTCGTTTCCGATCTAACATGATTCTGACGGAGAGCTGTCCCCTCGTTAGTAGATTTTTACCTACAAGCACTGAACATACTCAATGCTTAACGACATATCTGAAACAACAACTTTTCTCTTTGATAATCTGTATAGCCGCTGGAATAAATTACGGTTCTTCCATTGCGTGCGACTTATACAACCCTGTATTCGTAATTGATTTTTAGAAATGGTTTCCTTGAACAAAACAATCGTTACGTAATTGTACCGACAGAAACAGAGTGACGAAGGAAATCATCTTGGAATTCATAGCCACAGTCATTTCGTGAGAATTTGCGATAATTAAGATAATTGTATAATTAAGATATAAGAGTATCTGTATAAATCCCCACCGTTATTTTTATTTATACAGTCATGTGTATATGCGGAATATGCGAAACTCTTTTCCTTTATAATTATATATTTTGAAATCTTTTATCGAAAAATTGACGTCCATTAAATAATATTTAAGGTGCGCATAATTACAATACTTACAATAATTTTTATATTATTCGACTTTGTTCTAGTCAACGTCTCGTATTGTAAAATAATCATCGGAATCAAACTCCGTATGCCGTTAACAGGTCAGTTATTATTTAAAACTGAATTTTCTATCCATCGCAAACAGAATCGATGTAAATTCAGGTGTTTCGAACTTCGGAACGGACATTTTTATTATTAATGTTATTGCTCGTTACTTCATGCCGCAATGGAAACACGCCCGATAGTGTAACATTAATAATCGCTAAATCTATATTCTATCAACAGCGCTTAAACGTATTAAATATACTTATTTTTGTAGAGATCTGTGTCTTAAGGAGATCACGCGTACCCTACATACGTATTACGTATCCGGATGCATCATCTCATTCACGTGTGCGATTACTTTTTGGCACTCACGTATACGATCAAATACTTTTCAGAAGCGTAATGTATGCGTGCCGAATCTATAACCCTCCCTCCCAGAACTAGCGCTTATTTATGCGAGCCTTTATCGTGGCACACGACATGGACCAGTCTTAAATTCTTCACGGTAAACAGATTGTCGTAACAGTCGTAGATGTCCTGTTCATTGATCGTCTCCTGTCGCGAGAGCTGCAGCAGCGTCGGAATGAGCGTCCTGGACCTTTCGATTCTGCAAATAACGAAAAATCGATTTCTATGATTCTCTCTCTATTAACTTCTTTCCAGCAATTAAATAAACTCACCCTGAACGGCTTTTACGTTTATCAAATTTATATTTATTGTAAAATAAATAAATTGTTCGCCATGTGTACAATACTGGGACGAACGCAACGGATATATAAAAAGTAATCAAGTTTCGCCGATTATTGCGCGCCAGATATTGGTATTGCGCTATCAAATAAATAAAATTGCTCCGGATTTTTAAATTATCGCGCAGGAACTTCCACGCGTGCCAGTAGGGTAGGCGGCAACGATTTTCCGAATAAGTTATCTGGCGTTAGAGGTGAGTCACGTTAATTAAGAACTGGATTTTTTAATTATCGTAGGAATTTCCACGCGGTGCAAGATAGCCCGCGGTTTTCTGAAGTTATCCGGCGTTAGAAGCGAGAGTCACGTTAATTAAGGAACAAATATTGTAACCATTGTCTTACTTGTGATCCAAATTCCATGTGGAGAATAAGGCGAGCTCCTCCTTGGATCTGTACGGATTGATCTTGTGCCTGTCGCCGTAGGGGCAGCCGTCGGTGTTCCACCTTCCCTCGCATTTGAACTCGCCCCTCTTGTCGCAAATAGCGATTTGCTTCTTTCGCATTATCACGTGATAAGGGCAGCTCTCCGCTTTCTCGTCGTTCGCCGTCGTTTTCGCGCTCTTCTCGGACTCGCGGCACTTCCTCGCGTCCGTCTCGTCGATCTTGTCCGAATCGACGGTCGTGTCCGACGACTGCGGCAAACGGAGATACCGTTGGCGGAAATACGTCTCGTCGCTAATGCGGCCGAAATTGCAGGGACAGTGCTCGTAACATCGGCCGTAATCGGTCTCGTCACTGTCGCTTTTGGAATCGGTCTCCGCTTTGCTCCTGTCAAAATAATAGCCGAAGTAGTGATCCTGCTTGAGCTGAAGTTTGAAGAACGTTATCGTGCGCAGAAGCTGCTGCCGCGCCCTGTAATCGTTCACGAACACGTCCGAGCACTTAATCTGCTCGATCGTCTTGTAAAGATAAGTGCGTATCCTGTCCTGACATCTGCGGTGCATGTATGCCTCCTGTAAATGAAGCGGAGAATCGAGATTTAATATATGTATATTCTATAAAGCTTTAAATACGTCAACAAATGTATTGCTTGAAAATTGAAGAAAGTATTATAATTATGCCAGGTAACTCATGTTAAGCGGCATCTTCAATGAGACTTAAGACACAGTATAACCAGTAGGTCCACTTCGTGTCGGCACCTTTGATCTCCTTTTCCGGATCACGTGAGCATCCGTCATGTTAAATCCAGGACCGAATTGAGAAAAGTGCCTCACAAGTGATAAAACAGATAAGTAATATGGATTCGATACAGTAAATCAATAAATTCAATGTGTAATAATCAATAAATTCAATCGAATAAACGTTTATTAGTAACAAT